>NC_041221.1:120736838-120737841 GCF_002837175.3 Physeter macrocephalus | reverse complement strand
TTTTTTTTTTTCAACATCTTTATTAGGGTATAATTGCTTTACAATGGTGTGTCAGTTTCTGCTTTATAACAAAGTGAATCAGTTATACATATACATATGTCCCCATATCTCTTCACTCTTGCATCTCCCTCCATCCCACCCCTCTAGGGGGCCAAAAAGCACCAAGATGATCTCCCTGTGCGATGTGGCTGCTTCCCACTAGCTATCTATTTTACGTTTGGTAGTGTATGTATGTCCATGCCACTCTATCACTTTGTCCCAGCTTACCCTTCCCCTCCCCGTATCCTCAAGTCCATTCTCTAGTAGGTCTGCATCTTTATTCCCATCTTGCCCCTAGGTTCTTCTGACCATTTTTTCTTTTTTTTTTAGATTCCATAAATATGTGTTAGCATATGGTATTTGTTTTTCTCTTTCTGACTTACTTCACTCTATATAACAGTCTCTAGGACCATCCACCTCACTACAAATAACTCAGTTTCGTTCCTTTTTATGGCTAAGTAATATTCCATTGTATATATGTGCCACATCTTCTTTATGCATTCATCTGTTGATGGACGCTTAGGTTGCTTACATGTCATGGTAAATAGAGCTGCAATGAACATTTTGGTACATGACTCTTTTTATTTTTTTATTTTGTTGCAGTACGCAGGCCTCTCACTGATGTGGCCTCTCCCACTGCAGAGCACACACTCCGGACATGCAGGCTCAGTGGCCATGGCTCACGGGCCGAGCAGCTCCGCGGCATGTGGGATCTTCCCGGACCGGGGCACGAACCCGTGTCCCCTGCATCGGCAGGTGGACTCTCAACCACTGCGCCACCAAGGAAGCTCTCATGACTCTTTTTGAATCATGGTTTTCTCAGGGTATATGCCCAGTAGTGGGATTGCTGGATCATATGGCAATTCTATTTTTATTTTTTGAAGAACCTCCATACTGTTCTCCATAGTGGCTGTATCAATTTACATTGCCACCAACAGTGCAAGAGGGTTCCCTTTTCTCCACA
>NC_041221.1:120735367-120736088 GCF_002837175.3 Physeter macrocephalus | reverse complement strand
TTGTTTATGGTTTCCTTTGCTGTGCAAAAGCTTTTAAATTTCATTAGGTCCCATTTGTTTATTTTTGTTTTTATTTCCATTACTCTAGGAGGTGGATCAAAAAAAAAAAAGATCTTGCTGTGATCTATGTCAAAGAGTGTTCTTCCTTTGTTTTCCTCTAAGACTTTTATAGTATCCGGTCTTACATTTAGGTCTCAAATCCATTATGAGTTTATTTTTGTGTATGGTGTTAGGGAGTGTTCTAATTTCATTCTTTTACATATAGTTGTCCAGTTTTCCCAGCACCACTTATTGAAGAGATTGCCTTTTCTCCACTGTATATCCTTGCCTCCTTTGTCATAGATAAGTTGACCATAGGTGCGTGGGTTTACCTCTGGGCTTTCTATCTGTTCCATTGATCTATCTTTCTGTTTTTCTGCCAGTACCATATTGTCTTGATTACTGTAGCTTTGTAGTATAGTCTGAAGTCAGGGAGTCTCCAGCTCCGTTTTTTTCCCTCAAGACTGCTTTGGGGCTTCCCTGGTGGCGCAGTGGTTGAGAGTCCGCCTGCCAATGCAGGGGACACGGGTTCGTGCCCCGGTTTGGGAAGATCCCACATGCCACAGAGTGGCTGGGCCCGTGAGCCATGGCCACTGAACCTGCACGTCCGGAGCCTATGCTCCGCAACGGGAGAGGCCACAACAGTGAGAGACCCGCATACTGCAAAAAAAAAAAAAAAAAA
>NC_041221.1:120733435-120734769 GCF_002837175.3 Physeter macrocephalus | reverse complement strand
TTAATTTTGTATCCTGCAACTTTAACAAATTCATTGATTAGCTCTAGTAGTTTTCTGGTGGTATGTTTAGGATTCTCTATGTATAGTATCATGTCATCTGCAAACAGTGACAGTTTTACTTCTTCTTTTCCAATTTGTATTCCTTTTATTTCTTTTTCTTCTCTGCCGAGGCTAGGACTTCCAAACCTATGTTGAATAATAGTGGTGAGAGTGGACATCCTTTTCTTGTTCCTGATCTTAGAGGAAATGCTTTCAGTTCTTCACCACTGAGAATGATGTTTACTGTGGGTCTGTCGTATAAGGCCTCTATTATTTTGAGGTAGGTTCCCTCTATGCACAATTTCTGGAGAGTTTTTATCATAAATTGGTGTTGAATTTTGTCAAAAGCTTTTTCTGCATCTATTGAGATGATCATATGGTTTTTATTCTTCAATTTGTTAATATGGTGTATCATATTGATTGATTTGTATATATTGAAGAATCTCCTTGTAGTAATATCTTAGGATGCTTTGTATTGTTGTGGTGTCTGTTGTCACTTCTGTTTCATTTCTAATTTTACTGATGTGAGTCCTCTCTCTCTTTTTCTTGATGAGTCTGGCTAATGGTTTATCAATTTTATCTTCTCAAAGAACCAGCTTTTACTTTTATTGATCTTTGTTATTGTTTTCTTTGTTTCTATTTCATTTATTTCTGCTCTGATCTTTATGATTTCTTTCCTTCTGCTAACTTTGGGTTTTGTTTGTTCTTCTTTCTCTATTTCCGTTAGGTGTAAGGTTAGATTCTTTATTTGAGATTTTTCTTGTTTCTTGAGATAGGCTTGTATACCTATAAACGTCCCTCTTAGAACTGCTTGTGCTGCATCCCATAGGTTTTGGATTGCCGTGTTTTCATTGTCATTTGTCTCTAGGTATTTTTTGATTTCCTCTTTGATTTCTTCAGTGATCTCTTGGTTATTTAGTAACGTATTGTTTAGCCTCCATGTGTTTGTGTTTTTTACGTAAAGTGTAATCTGCTGTTTTTGGATGGAATGTCCTATAAATATCAATTAGATCTATCTGGTCTATTGTATCATTTAAAGCTTCTGTTTCCTCATTTATTTTCATTTTCAGTGATCTGTCCATTGGTGTAAGTGAGGTGTTAAAGTCCCCCACTATTATTGTGTTACTGTCAGTTTCCTCTTCTACAGCTGTTAGCAGTTGCCTTATGTATTGAGGTGCTTGCTCCTATGTTGGGTGCATATATATTTCTAATTGTTATATCTTCTTCTGGATTGATCCCTTGATCATTATGAAGTGTCCTTCCTTGTCTCTTGTAACATTCTTTATTTTAAAGTC
>NC_041221.1:120709487-120732523 GCF_002837175.3 Physeter macrocephalus | reverse complement strand
GAGGTCCTGGATCATCTTCACTATCATTATTCTGAATTCTTTTTCTGGAAGGTTGCCTATCTCCACTTCATTTAGTTGTTTTTCTGGGGTTTTATCTTGTTCCTTCATCTGGTATATAGCCCTCTGCTTTTTCATCTTGTCTATCTTTCTGTGAATGTGGTTTTTCATTCACAGGCTGCAGGATTCTAGTTCTTCTTGCTTCTGCTGTCTGTCCTCTGGTGGATGAGGCTATCTAAGAGGCTTGTGCAGGTTTCCTGATGGGAGGGACTCTCAACTCTTATATAATGTAATACTCTACTAGTCATCTTTGTCTCCCTAAGGTTAAATCCAGATAGTCAACTTTAAGCACAGTGTAAAATAAATTAATGTCATAAATGTATACAAGGTTAAGTGGCTATTAGATCAAGCATTAGGCAAATCTGTGTTTGACTCTTTGACCCTGAAGAAGAGTATACTGTGAACATTCATGTCTAGAATGGTGGCCCTGATTCTATTTCTCCTGTTCCCAGGAATTCACCTCTAAACTATATATTTCTAATGTAAAGAAAAGTAAGAAATTACAGAAAAGTAAGAAAGAACAAAGACGGAGACAGGAAAATTCTGAGAGTAGTAACAATATATATTTTTTTAATTTTTAGCTGGAGTACAGCTTACAATAAAACACACAGTTCCTAAGTATTAGGCCCATGAGCTTTGTAAATTGTATATATCCCTGCAACCACCATCTCAAAAAACCTTTAGCCTCTAAAGTTTAGAGCATTTCCATTACCCTTCTGTCAGAGATAATCACTTTTGGACTTCTATCACCTTTGGATTTGTTTTGTCCATTGTTGGATTTCATACAAATGACATTATACAATATATGTTTTCTATGTATGTGTCTGGCTTTTTTTCATTCAACGTAATGTTTTTGAGATTTTTACACACTCGCACACACACACAGAGAACATAAACAGAAGCGAAATAGATTTAACATGTAAGAAATAATAAATGTGTGAAAATATTTGCAGGAAACAAAACTGTAACAGAGTAATAACACAGGAAAATTGAACAAGATTCAACAGGAAAGTACAGCAAGCTAACAAAATTTAAACAAAACCAACAAAACTTCAGGAAGTACAAAAAAACTACAATAACAAAATTTAAAACTAATCTACCAGCACATTAATACAACAGAAAAGAGAATTTGGAAACTGGGAGATAGACAAATGTCTAAAGAATGAGAAAATTTTGTAGACTGCATCTATATAAAGTATACAAAATGCATTATGAAGGAAGAAAAATAGAAAATATAGGAAAAAGATTAGAGATCTGGACAATATAATGAGAAGGTCTAATATGCATTTGATAAGTGTCTTGAGAGAAAAGTGAGCTGAGGCAATAACTGAAGAAATAAATGCAAGAACTGATGAAAGATAAACCAGAGATTCAAGAGGAATGTGAATCCCAAACAGAATAACTAAAATATTTATACTAGGATATATCATAATGAAAGAACCAATGACAAAGACTTCGGATAAACAACCTGTAAAATCCCAGTGGAACAATTATAATCATAAAGATTATTATAAGAGAAAACAATCAGCTTAGTTCTTGCGAGGCAGAATGGTAGGGTACAACTCTAGTTAAAAGCACAGGCACTGAAACTAAATTGTATTGGGTTTGAATCCTAAATTCACTACTTACTAGCTGTTGTAGAGACTTTGGCAAGTTACTTAATCTTTTTGTACTTTTCATTTTCCTTATCTACGAAAGAGGGATAGAATATTCTTTCTCATTTTGTTTATATATACATATATATGACTTAAAATAGCTCCTTCCACATAGTGGAATTCGTCAGTTAACTATATAAAAGTATATAACCATAAGATATAATAAGAGATGCCCACTCAGGCAATCACAAGTAAAATTAAATACATAACTTATTCAATCACTAATATTCCCTAGGTAAAACATAAACCCAGATCTAACTTAGTTGAGTCAGTTCAACTTGATTCCAATACTTTACTAGCAGTAAAATTTTATTGTGCCACCATATAACAAAAGTCACCTCACCACAGGATGAATTTTTCATTATTCATGAACGACGGGTTACTATGTAACTACAAACAACAAGATATGAGGGTGGTGGCTGAGGTCAAATTTTACAAATTACCTCGAAACAAACTATCAGTATGAACTAGGGTAACATTAAATAAATGTGAACACCTTTATAGGAGATAACAGAGCTAAATGTAGTCACTGAAGTTTGCTCTCTGAACACCACTGTCAATAAATAATGCCTTTATTTGTACCAACGTACAAAAATAAGATAGCACTTAAGGCATACAGACATAACATTTTCAAGTGGTTACTTTTTAGGCAGGTTCTGAACAAAATTATATTATCTTCTATAAACAGACAATAGATACAAACATAAGATACAAAAATATATATAAGGACACTTTATATATATATATATAATACATACACATACACACACACACACACACAAATATTTAGTAAACTAAGTACCAAACCATGGTCAAACAGTTTATGTGAAAAATCTTCTGTCCTGCCAATATATTTTTTGGATGAATCTGAGGCAAGCATGACTCTATACCATACTTCAACCTCAAAATACCACAAAGAGATCCAAAAATATTCCCAGTTCTCCCAAAGAATACCGAATAACCACAATTATTATATGTAGTCCTGGATCACTGTGCTTTAAAAAGGGATAAATCAGAGCAGAGAAAGAATGTCCACCCGCCAAAAAAAAGAAGAAAAATAAGGGGATAGTGATATGACATGAAGGTAAACTAACAAAAGTGACTTATGTGTGTATACATAAGAAGGCTAAAAGATGACATAAGGCATCAAAGATGGGCACAGGGTAAACAAGTTCCAAATGTGAAAATAACAGGACCTAAGTGTCACCAGTTAATGACTGAAATGGACAAGTAAAGGTCAGCCTAGAGGGGCTCCTATTTTGATACAACGGTTTATTTGCCCTAACATCAGTTAAACATCTGATAGATATCTGAAGCTACTCACTACAGGCCATCAATAACACAGAATATGGGTGTTGCCAGACTTCCATCCTTGTGTGCCACCCCAACTCCCAATACGGTACAACATCTAGATCCCAGACCACTGGCCTAGAACATGGGAAAAGAAAGAAATCCAAAGAAAAAGTCAGCAGTGCCCATTCCCTGCATCCTGGGCCTCCCTATTGTGATTCACACAAACTAACTCCCCTCATCCTGATTTCACACTCATGAGGGAACACTGTAATTTCAATGTAGCATTCTATGTATATCAGCCTACAGAAAGAAAACATACTATTTATACTGATTTGGGCATTCTGGACCCATAATAGTAAAATACCTCACTGTAAGTTAGAAATTAACTCTTCCTAAATATTTACACCTCTGAGAGCTTGACTGATTGCATGAATTGATTAATACTGTGAATCCACTTCTGACTAACAGTGACAATCTTAATGAGACAACCTTGAACCAGATTTTCTGTCATAAAGTCAAGGACCAGAACTTAAACCTAGGTGAACTCATGCCAGGTAAATGCCAGTCCCAAGTCACATGTCAGCCAGCCAGTCTCTCCTGGTGGCACCACAACCCTTCTGTGCATTTTTATTTCCCAGTAAAAGTAAACAGCATTTGTTGCGGTGAAACTTGGTTTACACTTACAGGATACTTAAAATTAAGTAGCACAGTTTTCTAACTCATCCCCAAAGTTTTTTTTTTTAATTTTTTTTATTTCTCCCACTTGCCTCTTCCTCAAATAGTCTCTCCTTCTATATTAAAGTCACATTACCTTAATAACAGTGGTTATATTGGCAGAGACGAGATTGAGACTGGCAGGCAGGCTGGGAAAACCAAGCCATGCTCAACCTCAAGGAAACATGGCTGGCAAACCAAAGAGAACAGATGTGCCCGCAGAAAGTTATATCTTATAAAAATTCCCAGATCCCAACTATTCAAAAAAAAAGCTGCCTTATAGCTGTCATAACCAGGCACATTTGGGACTTCAAAACAGTCCCAGGGGAGTTTGCTTGCCTGGCTATCCACCCACATCAAGAATTTCTGAATCCCTGAAGGTCAAGCAATAGCCAAGTTTTACCAAATATAAAAACATCAACAGAAAAAGAGATGTTGGAAGGTACCTCAAATACATTTTCAAATAATGTAATCCTGAATACTAAGGACACCTTTGTCCAAATGCTTGAATCAGGAAGAAAAATCTTACATTCTAACTTTTATCTAATTAAAAATGCCAATATGCCAGCTTCCTTAAATTCAGAATTTTTTAAATTCAGTTCTATAATGCTGCCAAAGTAAAGGGATTAAGTTTTTGTAACACACAAAGACACAGATATCTTATATATACATTATCATACACTTGAGGGGCATGATGATGCTAGGAGCTTAATAACAAAAGATCAGTTACACTTCCCACTTTCCCAATAAACACTCAAGTTAAAATGATATGAAAAAAAAGTAGTGAAAATGCAACTTAATCATTAAAGAAATAAGAAGAAAATAATTAAAGAAAAATAAGAAACATGAACTTACCAGTTTAATGGCCACATATTCATTTGTGTATAAATTTTTCCCTTGAAAAAAAAAGAAAAATGTCAGATTCTACCAGCAATGAATTTTTAAAGATACATTATGTAAAACTGTACTCTGGGGGTTCGGGGGAAGCACATAACACATTTAAATGAAACATAGGTTTTTGCTTCCAACTATTTAGCAGAAGTCTCAATAACAAGGAAATATTTAAATTTATGATCAACTCCATAACATATTTAGTATTTCACCTGGATTCAGAGTAGAAAGTAATACTAATATATACTTTAGTCCATTTACTAAAAAAAAAAAGAAAAATTCTTATTTTGTGGGAATACTGCATACAATTTACAAAGTAATCAGTAGGCAAACACATGCTAAACTAAATTTCAAAACTAGAACCCTATATAGAAACAGGAGTACAAAATTCCTTTCTCGACCACCACCTCATTTTAAATCCTTCATTATTATGGGATGTAATCTTAATAGGGCTCATATGTAATCTAGTAAAGAGATCAAATATATAGAAAAAAATCTGGAATACCTTTAAAATAAAATAAAATTTTAAAAGTATTATTCAATAATTGGCTTTGACAAACTAGTTATTACTCTGAGGGGAAGAAGGGTTATTAAGAACTTGCCTTACAACCAAATTAAATTCCAGGTATTTTAAGAGTTAGATATAAGCCATAAAACAAGAAAAAATATTTATCAGGCCAGCTATAGAAACCTTTTTGAGCATTAAAAATAAATGGAAAAAGATTAAAAGATCAGAAGATTTTATACAGATAGCTTAAAATATTTTAAACTTTTGTAAGTTGAAAAAAACTATTATATACAAAGAACAGGTGAAAAACAAATCAGAATAAAGATTTAATATAATTAATATGTGAAGAATTCAAATGAATTACAGTAATCATTGGCACCAGCAACTTGAAAATAATCTAGAAAATTCCAAGGGGTCAACATCTGTAGTTCAAGTAAAATACTATGGAGAATTAAGTATATGAAGAAAATCTGATACCGAAATTAATGTGCTTCTTTACAAGTACAGTTCAAAGAATAAAAAATAGAACAATATTTGATTTCTTGATTTTCAGTATTCTTTCAATAAGCATGTACTTTTTTTTTTTTTTTTTTTTTTTTTTTGTGGTACGCGGGCCTCTCACCGTTGTGGCCTCTCCCGTTGTGGAGCACAGGCTCCGGACGCGCAGCCCCAGCGGCCGTGGCTCACGGGCCCAGCCGCTCAGCGGCATGTGGGATCTTCCCCGACCGGGGCACGAACCCGTCTCCCCTGCATCAGCAGGCGGACTCTCAACCACTGCGCCACCAGGGAAGCCCTACTATTTTTATAGTAAGAAAAACAGAACACTGATCGTTGTTGTTTTTAACTGTGATAGTAACTGGCCCTGGTCACAATGGCTACTTAACACAAAATAGGTAATCATCAACTTTCACACATGTGATTTTTCCAACATAATACTCCTAACTTCGTTTTATACAACAGCTAATAAATGGCAGTAAAACTTCTAGACAAAATTTCAGTCTTGGATATGCTGCCACAGTCAGCAGTATTTTCACCATAAGAATCTTTGCCACAAGCAGTTTCACAGCACAGCTAATTGCACATGAGGCAATTTTGCTGGAAAAGATCAAACAATGAAAATAAAATTTAAAATGAACGTTAAAAAGGACACAATGACACACGAAAAATTAGTAATAAAATATTTTAAAGATTCTACTGTGCAAAATGAAAATACAAAAAATATCTGAATACATTTAAAACGTGTATAGAGTCATGATTATAGTTGTATTATGGTATATCTGAGAAAAGGTGATACTTCCTTTGTCAAAGTCAATCATTAAGGATTCAGAATCTCATGTTGGACCTAAGTTCTCTACAACATAAAAAAACTCTACTAACTCGAAGACTCCACAGATATCCCTGGAAATAAAATGAACAATCGAGGGATGCTCCTATTTATTATCAATATATGTAACCTATATAACTAGTAGTAAATCCCTAGACTACATTTAAATGTTCCATCACTTGACCAGTCTTTATGTTTTACCAAATCATCTAAGCCAGATTCTGTACCAAATACAAAAATTCTGTCTCCATAATGTTCTCCACTATCAAATAGCAAAAATTTTCACTATTTTCAAGAAACTTACACTCATCAGGAATCATGTAACCATTTCTTTATGGGGGATAGGAAGAGCTTGATTCTTCTTTTGCCTCCAACTTCTAATATTGCATGATAAATCTGATAAAGACAGCATTAGAGCGCAAGCTGTTGTATCTAAATTAGCCAAAGAATTGACAATTAATGCTCTGGATGACTGTTGTGAGTTACTAGCTGCTTCTTTATATTTGCTATAGCTTGGTAAGCTTTTGGTTTGAGGTGTGGCAGGGATGACTGTGTTCACTGAAGGATCTGCAAAGTGATGTTCTCATTTTCTAGTATTGTATGCAATCTGGCTTTTCACTCTCTTATGTCATACCTCTAGTAAGTTTTCTTATCATTTTATTTTCTATCGAGTCAATATATGTAGTTGTTTTATTCACTATTTTAAGACCACTAAGCTACTCATCGCTATTTAGACCATTATGAGGCCTAAGATTTATATAAAATAAAAATATAAGGAGGTTAGGAGGGTGGGATAGACACACTACTATATATAAAATAGATAATCAACAAGGACCTACTGTATAGCACAGGGAACTCTACTCAATACTCTGTAATAACCTATATGGGAAAAGAATCTGAAAAAGAATAGATATACATATAACTAAATAACATTGCTATATACCCGAAACATAACACTGTAAATCAAGTATACTCCAATATAAAATAAAAATTTTTTAAAAACATGAAAGTACTGCATCAGTGGAGAAGTTAAACCAAACTGTCAACCAGTCGAAACCAAACTGTCAAACCAAAATGTCAACCAGTTATTTTATCTTTTACAGCATTGAAACCAAATTGTCAATAAGTTATTTCACCCTTTACAGCAAAGCTGCCTTATGGTCAATGAGTTGTATGGCCAAACAGTAAAACTGCCTGCAGCAAAGACTTATGGCGAAAATACCTAGAACTGTTGCCACCACTGTACAGCAGTGTTTGTTCATATAAATATTATAATGCTTTTCTGAGTTTTGTCCTTATTTTATAAAAATGAGTGAAAAAAAGCATTCATTCTAATGCTAAATAGCATGAGTCTCATAAACCCACCACACTTATCACAAAGATGGAGCTCAATAGGAGTACCCAAAGTGGTGAATGCTAACCTATAGTGAGGTACTCACTGAGCCCATAAATATAAAAAAATTTTAGAAAACATACCATATTTTTAGCCAATAAGTTCAGCATTTAGATGAGCCTTCATATATATTTTCAGAATGTGTTATGTATAAAATTGTAGTCTTCCTCTAGTAAGCTTGAGGTGAATAATTTAATGGTACAATGAAAAACTTAATCTTGAGGAACTGGTGTCTAACAAAGGAACAATTGTGTTTTGAGTTTAAATATGGAATTTATATTTCCTCAAGACATTATCATCTTTTCATAATTATCCTGTATATGATATTTATTCACAAGCGCACAGGGAAAAATATTCATAGGACAAGAAGTTAGGTTAAAAACAAATTCCACAGAATCAAAATAAACCACATACTTCTAAAAGTACTGTTTGTGTTGGCATTTACATGTTCAAATGTCTACTTTTAAGTCAAAGCAGAAAGTACAAAATCCTAAAAGCGTCACCTTTTTTTGAACATTAGAGATTTTGCTGAACTTTGAGGGCTATATTTATAAAGATGAACATAGATTGAACAACACTACCAATGCATTTTTGTCACCTTGCATAGGCATAGCCTTAAATAATTGGCTTTTAATCGATATTTGTTATATATATGAACTAACAACGCACAGAATATGTGTTTGTGGGTAAAATACGAGTAAAAGAGAGGGAGTGTATGTATAGAGGGAATGCAGTTAAGAGAAGGCTCCAAGTAGACTGGTTCCAGTTAACTGATGTTTTAAAAATCCAATTTCAAAAGACATTTTCAATAGAGCTTTGTGCCACACTGAACTTGAAAAGATGGTTTTACCAATTTTGTGGCATTTGGGTCGTCATTATTATAAAACTATGTTCTACAGAAACTACATATACGTTTACATCAGGGATTACTAATTAACCAAAATATACCTGTGCCCCTTCCTTAATAAGAATGCCCAAGTTTTAAAATGGCTGTCCAGCTAGACTAAATTTCTAGCCTCTTTTTCAGCTTGGTGCGGCCATGTGATCAAGTTCTGGATATGAGTCGATGTTAAGGTATGTCACTCCCCACTTCCAAGAATGAACATGTGCTCTTCTGGCCCTTTTTCTTCTTCTTGCTGGCTGGCTGGAAGAGAGACTGAAGCCACATATTGAGCATGCAGAGATACCCTGACAGCTCTGGGTGCTGTCCTTCTGGTCTGTGTTATGTGAAAAAGAAACGATTTTGCCTAACACCACTATATTCTAGGATCTCTTTGTTATAGCATCATAGTCTATTCCTTATTATTACATTTTTCAGATAAGTTTTAAGCTCCAGTTAGTAAAAGAAGAAAATCAATAAACATTTATAAAAATGATGAATCCGGGCTTCCCTGGTGGCGCAGTGATTGAGAGTCCGCCTGCCGATGCAGGGGACACGGGTTCATGCCCCGGTCCGGGAGGATCCCACATGCCGCGGAGCAGCTGGGCCCGTGAGCCATGGCCGCTGGGCCTGCGCGTCCGGAGCCTGTGCTCCGCAACGGGAGAGGCCACAGCAATGAGAGGCCCGCGTACCACAAAAAAAAATAAAAATAAAAAAATAAAGATGAATCCACTCAAATCTGTATATTTACTTGATAAATACTGTAAGGCCTGCAGAATTTTCAACAAAACAATTCTTAAATATAAACAATAAATTAAGAAGAGTTATAAGCTATACAGGAACAAGAGGAGAAAAAACAAAAATAAAAGAAGTTATAAAAACTTCTGTGGTCTACTTAATTATATCAAAATTTACAATATCCTATTTCAGATAATGGGAATTCATAGACAAATATATAACAGCCTTGTTCTGTGTTCCTTTACGTCACAGTCAGTCAGGCGTAGCCACAAGAGGGGACACAGAAGAAGCTCAGGAAAACAAAGTTTATTATACTCCAGGTCCTAGAAAGGGGGTCACAAAAGAAGCATCATGTTTTGGTCAGGTGGTAGAAGACAGGAGCAAGGGAAGAGCTTAGGCCAAGGCCTTTATCGGTGTTTCTGCAGGAAAGGCAAGGCAGGGCAGGGTAAACAGCTTAGGACTGGGTAATTTGAATAATTCTGTTAGCCTTTGGTGGGCAGTCTCTAGTTGTCTTGTACTTGGCCATGGGATGAGTTAAGGAAGAGGAAAATTGCCTTCTGGAGTGCATGGGCCAGAGAGGAGGTATGGCTCTGGATTGGTTAGTTTGCAGATCAAGGCATGCTCCCAGTTGAGTCCTTTGCTATCTTTAAGAACTGGCTAGCCTGTAAAGGAGCAGTCTCTCCACAGCTAGAAAGGTTTTGAGGTTTTTTTGTTTTTATTATTAAAGCAATGTTATGTTGGCTGAACTGTAAAGCAGAAAGGTACTCCATATATTCTGGAATACATCTGCAGTAAGAGGGCTCACCTCAGGTTTGTTGTTTTTTTTTTAATTGAAATATGGTTGACCAGAAAGGTTTTTTTAAGATGTTAAAGCATATGGGAAAATAAAAAATATATACAGTATAACCCCACATTTTAGTTAGCTTTGTTTTGTCTCATTCAGTGCCTGTTAAAAACATTTCTAGGGGTTTTGGTTGATTGTCTAAGCTAGAAATACATCTAACATGCAGCAGGATGCAAGCCTTACCACAATACAAAGATAAAATAAAACCAAAAATATATCAATTCATCATTTTACAATTAAAAATACAGATAAAAATGATAGTAAATACATTTACTTAAATTTAATTTTAGATTATTTCAAAAGTTCAACTATTTTTTTTTAATCTCAAGGCCAATTTTTATGTCCAACTTTTTTTTTCTGTACTTTCAACAGAGGGTAATAGTGTCTCTCCTTGGGGCATTTAGAAATGGCAGTGGAGGTTGGGGGAAGGGCATTTGGGGTTGCATGTGGAGATGCAACTCCTATTTAGTGCCCAAGAAGTCTGAAGTTCTAAACACCATGCACTGCATTGGACAGTCCTCTACAAAAAAAAAACAAAACAACAAAAACCTGTCCAGCCCAAGGTGCTAATAGCATCTTTGTTGAAAATCACTTACCTGTAACATATATACCTTATATTCTTTTTTACCCAATATTAAGCACAAAAATTTCAGTGCCAGAAATCAAATGTCTATTAACATGTTTTTAAAGAAAGCACCTTAAGAATTCAAACCAGCTTTTCCCATTAGCATGCTTATCCAGGTACAGAAAGAATGATACTTATCACAACTTTTTCTGTACAGAGAAATCACTTGGGACCTTTAGAAAAAGGAATAAAATGTCCCTTTATTTAGTAGTCTATCAAGAGAGAAAAATATGATTAAATTAGTTCTGCAAGTATATATGTTACATGTATCATAAGTACACATAAAACACAGTTACATGGATAGATAATACATTTAAATAAATAGATGTACACAAATATATAATAAAAACCCATAGATAGATTAGGTACAGAGAGATAGATAAATAGATGATGGATGGATGGATGGATGGATGGACTAGTAAGTCATCTTATGCCTATTGCTGCTCATTCACAGACTGCAAAAGAAAGGGTTATTTTGCTGTTTTTTCAGTACATAGCTTATATAGTTTCAATATATATGGGTACATATAGTTTCTCATACTGCCCTAGTTAAAATGTTCCACTAGATTGTTTTGTGTGTATACACACACACACACACACACACGCACACACACAGATGTATATATATGTAGTTATTTTGAAATAAACTACATGAAACCAATTTTGAATAAAAAATGCCGAAGTACTACGGTACTATAGTTATACACAAAGAGAAACAGAGTGACAGGTGAAGTACAAATATTTATATACAACAAAATATATAGCTATAAAACTAATTTATATTAAAAAATTTAAATAAATATACATATAACATGCTATAATTTTAATTAAAAACAAATATCTTGATATCTTTTAATGGAGAACAATCATTGTTTTCCTAAAACAGGCAAGTATAGTGCTGGTCCTTTTATACTATTATCTAAATTTAACCTTCACAATAATTTAAGAAGTGGAAATATCCCATTTTAAATCCCAATGGGATTTAAAAATCCCATTTTAAAGTTGAGAAATTTGAAGCCCCATATAGTTAAATGACTTATGTATTCCATAATGGCAGAGACAAATTTTATATTTTTCCGGTGTATCATCAGTGCCTAATCATGCCTCATACATAATACTGTAGACATGCAATAAATTTTGAATGGATAGATGGATGTATAATAGTTCAAGGTTGGATAAGTAAATAACCTGTTTTTTTCTTCTAATGCCAAAATCAGAAACAATTTAAGAATTTCAAAATATCTAATTCAATATCCTTCAAAAAATAAAATGTAAAACATTCACCCTTTCAAATATTTGCG
Source organism: Physeter macrocephalus (assembly GCF_002837175.3). Classification (NCBI taxonomy): domain Eukaryota; kingdom Metazoa; phylum Chordata; class Mammalia; order Artiodactyla; family Physeteridae; genus Physeter; species Physeter macrocephalus. The sequence goes on along the minus strand of NC_041221.1, from coordinate 120,720,300 downwards.
TCCTTTCTAAAATGCAGAAGAGTCTGTCAGACACATCATTTAACAGCAATGTACAAAATATGTCGTTGCCTTTTATTGCCTTGCTTCATTCAAAGATTTAATGTACATTAGCTACATAAAACAGTAATAAAATGAAGGAATAACTACAAATTAGAGTGTTTTACAAGATGAAAAAGGAGAAGCAGTCGAGTAGATGAACATACAATTGCTTACATTTCTAACAGCAGGGTTGAATCTAATGAAAATTGTGAAGCCAAGTTTTTTCTTTTTATTTCCGAAGTTTACACTCTTGCATTGACCAGAGAGCCCTCAGGGTACCTCAATACTGATTCCCATAAAACTGTGCTACCCTCCTTCTTGTTTCTCTTCAGTGAAGATAGCCACATCTTTATTGCATTAGGAGTTAAAAATGTAGATTTGGATCGTGAGTCCATCTTAAATTGCTGTGTGACATTTGGCAAGAAACCTTCCCTCACTGAGTTTCAAATGCCTTAAATGTAGAGTTAGGAGGTTTAAATTAGACCAGTATTTCCCAAACTTACCTGATTATAAGAATAAACTGAGTGAGTACTTTGTGTCCCTTATTAAGAATATAGATTCCTAAACTACCCTGGATATACTTGTGGGAAGGGGAGAATAGAATACAATACTGTAAATTTCACTGATTTTTGATGCAGTTTCAGCATATTACCTTGACTTTAAGCCATACATATCCTCCTAAAGTAACTAGTTACTAAATGTTTTCAAATCAGAAAAGGTAGCCTAAATATCATTCCTAAAAAATACATTGCAAAGGCTTTCCTGGTATCTATTTCAGCTTGCTGGGGCTTTTTAATTTACTTTCTTTTTTCTCATATTCTGGATGGTTTATCTCAAGTAAACAGATATTGTTATACTAGGGAATTACTGACAAATGAAAATAGAAGTATATTAGAAATTCCTAATATCTATATTCTTTAAAATTATCACAACAATTAAACAACTGAACAATTAAGTAACTAAATCATTTCATTAAAAAGTATCTTTCATTTTAAAAAATGCTCCCAGCTTTATGGAATAAACAAAATAGTCTTACCTAATCGTAATTCTCCAAAATTCCCACATCCAATTTTTTTTCCGACTCTAAAGTTAGGTCCAACCATTAAAACTCCAGAGGATGAAGAACCAGTTCCTCGAGTGTTGTGTCCTGACCGACCACTAGGTCGTGCCATTCTATCATCTGATTTGTCCTTGTCTTTCTTTTTATTATCCATATCAAGTTTGCGGTACTCCACTTTGAATTCTTTAATCAAGACGAGCACACTGAAATAGGGTATCGTGAGAATAGGTACATCACTAGGTAACTGTACCAGGTGGGTAATGTTAACATTCAAATTGCAGTAGGTAGTCAATTAACTGGTGCGTGTTCATCCCATTCGTAAAATTTTTCTCAGTTTTCTTTTCAGCAAAACATGTCTTCAAAATTATCTTTTCAATAATGTGAGCTGATATTGATAGTGACCTAGAACAGTAAGAAAAGAAAATCAGTCAACTTAGAGAATTAAAAAACATATGTTTGGGAAATTAATAACATAACCAAAGTTTAGACAATGGACTATTACTATTTGTTAATGCCCACTGAAATCAAACCTCAGTAGACTCTTAATCATTACCCTTTATTCCTATACTTTAATACCAAAAGGGTTCACAAAAACAAAACCAAACAAAGAAATCAGGGATTTGGTTACTTCTTAGAAATAAATAAAAGTAATAAATAAAAGTAACAAAAATGTATTGAGAGGGACTTCCCTGGTGGTCCAGTGGTAAAGAATCCACCCTCCAATGGAGGGGGGCATGCCGCGGGGCAACTAAGCCCGCGTGCCACAACTACTCAGCTCACACCTCTCAACAAGAGAGCCCTCATGCCACAAACTACAGAGCCCACGCATTCTGGAGCCGGTGCACCACAACTAGAGAGAGAAAACCCACACGCCGCAACTAGAGAGAAGCTTGCGCACCACAGCGAAGAGCCCGTGTCACAACGAAAGATCTCACATGCCACAACTGAGACCCAACATGGCCAAAAAAAAAAGAAAAAAGAAATAAAGTCACTGTTTAAAAAAAAAAAATGTATTGAGTGTTTCATAAGCCAATATACATTCACTAACCAAGTCCTTCTAACTTAGAATCATTTCAATTAAAAAAAAAATACTCAAAGAATTCCAGTAAGTCAATATAAGATTTTCAATTTAAATTAAAGCAGAAAAAGAGAATACATTTTGTAAATTAGTAAAAGATCTTAATAAAAATATCGTCCACATATTCATACACTTAATAATTTTCAAAGGCTTTTCAAGTATACATTCTCATTTGATCTTCATTTATTCAAATATTTATTACTCATTAAGTATATATTATCCATAACTATATATGGGAATGGAACAATCATAACAAGGGTTGAAATATTTTAATTATCAGTATTTATCAGAAAATATCAGTATTTTCTGATCAGCTTTTAGCAACCCACCAAATATGCAATTATTCCTAACACCTAATCTATTTATAAAGTTTCTTATTATATTTGCCATACTCAATATTGCAGATGAAACTATAAGCATCTGTTTGGTATAAGTAAAATCGAATCATTTTTACATATACTGTTTGCTCTCTTTCCAGCTATAATAGAATAACTGATACTGAACTTCCCCTCTTGCTATAAATAATTATGAAACTGGACAAAACATATGAAGCACCTGTTTCCAGGCACTGGATAATAGGCAGTGTAAGAGAAAATAGAAACACAGAAGGTGATTTCCACCTTCACCCAAGATCTCCAGCTAGGGACAATTTTCTGACTACAGCCCAGGGAAATGGAGGCTCAGGCAGTGCACAGTGATCATAGATCAGAGTTTGGGACTGCTGAAGCTAGTGGAATTTGCAGGACCTCACAGTACTGAAGGTGAGGCAGTTGTACAGTTTTAGGGATAGGAGGTGACAAGGCAGAAGCTAGGCTAGCAGACAAAGGCTACTATGGGGTTAAATAAAGACTGGAGATACTAAAGGCTGTGCAGTGCTAGAATATCTTAAAGTTCCTATCTAGTCATGGTGGAGGAACCTCATTAATATCCCAGAATTCAGCTGAAATACCAGAAAGACCAAGTCTTTAGAATAAGGACCATACCCTAGAGTAAGGACTACTATACACTGGCCCAACTAAAGCCTAAAACCAAGCCTAGATAGGATTAAGAATACCTCCAATTACACTAACAACATTCCAGAATGAAACTTGACATACTTAAAAAAAAGAGGAAAAAAAACCCAAAAACAGACTTTCAACAATGTTGAATTCATAATGTCCAGACATGAAAATGAGCAGTAAATGTGACATGCAGCCAGGAAACAAAGCCATCAAAGGAAATAGACTCCAAAATGACCCTGATATTGAAATTAGAAGACAGGACTTCAAAATTACTAAATAGCTGTTAAAGTCCTATTACATTAAAGAAAGAGACTGGAGCAGAAAAAAATATTTGAAGAAACAGTGGTTGAAAATTTCCCAAATTTACTGAAAATCATTAACCTATAAAGTGAGGAAACTCAGCAATCCCATAAAGGATAGGTACAAAGAAAATTAAACCTAGGTACATCGAAGTGCAAAAACCCCAAAATAAAGGGAAAACCTTGAAAGCAGACAGAAAAACTATGACATACAGGAGAACTTTTAACTTAACAGAAACAATGGAGACCCAAAAGAAAATGGGAGAATACGTTCAAAGCAATGAAAGAAGGAAAAGAACTCTCAACCCAGAACATGACATCCAATAAAAATTAGTCTTTAAAACTGAAAGTGAAAGAAAGCCATTTTTAGATGAAGGAAGCTAAGAATTAGTCACCAGCATACTTGCACAACAAGAAACACTTTTTTAATAGTGCATTAGGCTTAATTAAATCACATGAGACCAGATAGAAATCTGAAACTTCAAGAAGAAATGAGGAACACTAGAAATGGGAAATGCATGTGTATTCATTTCCTTAAAAGATAAATTACTCTTTAAAGCACAAATAATTTCTTAGTGTCACATAACATATGTGGAAAAAATATATATGTATAACAACAGAAATGGCAGGGGCAGGTAGTAAATGGAATTATATTATTTTAAGATTCTTATATTTGTTAAGAATGAAGTGGTTCAGTATTAATTTTAAGTAGCCCATGACAAGTTAAAAATGCATATTGTTATACCTAGACCAAATACTAAAAATTAATTACAACAGAAATATCTAAAAAGTTAACACAAGAAATAAAGTAGAATGACAAACATTTGATTAAAACAAAAGAAGAGAAATAAGAGATATGAGACAAAAAGGAAAACAGCAAGAGAATAAACTTAAAAACACACATATAATGAAAATGGATATTTTCCTAATAGAAGGCAAAAGGCTATATATTAAAAAATTAAGGTCCAACTATATGCTGTCTCTAAGAAACAACTTTAAATACAAAGACACAGATACACTGAAAGTGAAAGAATGGAAAAAGAGGGCTTTCCTGGTGGTGCAGCGGTTAGGAATCCTCCTGCCAATGCAGAGGACATGGGTTCGAGGCCTGGTCTGGGAAGATCCCACATGCTGCGGAGCAACTAAGCCCCTGAGCCACAACTACTGAGCCTGTGCTCTGGAGCCTGCGAGCCACAACTACTGAGCCCGTGCACCACAACAACTGAAGCCCATACACCTAGAGCCCATGCTCTGCAACAAGAAGCCACCACAATGAGAAGTCCGCACGGTGCAACAAAGAATAGCCCCCGCTCACCACAGAAAACCCGCGCACAGCAACGAAGACCCAACGCAGCCAAAAATAAAATAAATGAATTTATTTTTTTAAAAAAGAAAGAATAGAAAGAGAGATACTATGCAAACAGCAAGTATAATAAGATTGAGAGGCTATATTATCATACAAAGTAAACACCAAAACAAGGGATTATCTCCAAAGATACAGAGGTCCACTTCATAATAACAAAAATATCAATTCAACAGAAAGACATAAAAATCATAAAAATGACATTAAAATGAGCAAAATGAAGCAAAGACTTTAAAAAACAATGATTTGTTTGAAATGACTGTTTGAAAAAGACAATCATAGTTGAAATGTTAACACTGTTGTTTCATAACTGATAAAGTAGAAGACAAAAATATCAGTATGTATACTGACACAGGAGATCTAAATAATACCATCAATTACCCTGAACTGACATTTATAAAATACAATATCCAAAACTGAAGTATATTCCCTTTCAATGTTCATCAAGAAAGATCATATGCTGTCATTATTTAAGTCTCAAATAACTCAAACATTAGAGTACACTCTCTGATCAAAACAGAATTAGATAAGGCAACAATAATTATATAATATCTAGAAAATCCCCAAATATTTGAAATTTAAATACACTTTTAAGTAACTCATGAGTTGAAAAATAAGTCAGATGGGAAACTAGAAAAAATTTGTCACAGAATAATAAGGAAATATAACACATTAAATTTTGTAGGTTACAACTAAAGCAATGCTCAGAAGAAAATTAGAAGCTTTAAATGCCTACATTAGAAAAGAAGTTTTTAATCAAGGATCTAGATTTTCTCCTTACAATGTTAGAAAAATTAGACATAACTTGAGGAAGTACTTTAATAGCACTATTGTTAATATTCCATAGGCTTACATGAAAACATAGTCTTAACAAGTGAAAACACTGGAATTCTCGGCAGATAAATAGGAGAATATCAAAGAAACAAAACAGGGCTTCCCTGGTGGCGCAGTGGTTGGGAGTCCACCTGCTGATGCAGGGGACACGGGTTCATGCCCCGGTCTGGGTGGATCCCACATGCCGCGGAGCGGCTGGGCCCATGAGCCATGGCCGCTGAGCCTGCGCGTCCGGAGCCTGTGCTCCACAACCGGAGAGGCCACAACAGTGAGAGGCCCGTGTACCGCAAAACAAAACAAAACAAAACAAAACAAACAAACAAATAACAGAAACACTAGAATAAAAAGGATCATATCTGAAATGAAAAACGTTGGATACAATCAAAAGTAGACTGGATAAAGCAGAAGGTTATCAACAAACCTGAAAGGAGATCTAAAGAAATTATCCAGGGAGCAAAATCAATACAACAGAGAAAATAAAGCCAAAGTTTACTCTTTGAAAACAGTCAACAAAATTGGTATTGCCTAGGAAAAATGATCAAGAATAAAAAGAGAAAATATATAAATAACCAATAACAAGAATGAAAGGAGGGATATTACTAAAGATCTTATAAATACTATAAGAATAAAGAACTATTATGAGCAACTTTATAATAAATTTGATCACTTAGATGAAATGAAAAAATTCTTTGAAAAATCCAACATAGGGATACAAGATGAAACAGAAAATATCAATAGTTCTGAATCTAAATTGAATTTCTTTAAAAAAAAAATCTTCCCATAAAGACAGTATCACTGGTCAATCTATCAAATATTTAAGGAAAAAAATAATACTATCCTTACAACTCTTTCAGAAAAAACAAGAATAAGGAACACTTGTCAATTTACTTTGTGAGACCAGCAGAACTCTGAAAAAAAGCCTGACTAACACTTGAAGCAAAGAAAATTAGACCAGTGTTTCTCATAAGAATAGATACAAAAAGTTCTTCACAAAATATAAGCAAATATATAAAAAGTTTAATAAATAATAATCAAACATGGTTTAATATTAGAAATATAAGACTTAATATTTGAAATACATTCACCAAATTAGTAGGAAAAGAAAATATCTCACCAGACAAGAAAATACATTTGACAAAATTCAACCCATTAATGATTAAAACCTCTCAGTAATCCAGAAAGAGAATCAAACTTCAACCTAATAAAATGGTTTCTCCTACAAAAAAAAGTACAGCCAATATCACACTTAAATGGTGAAACACTGAACTCTTCACCAAGACTAGGAGAAAACACAAGAATGTTTGCTCTCAGATCTTCTATTCAACATTGTACAGAAGAACTAGCCTGTACAATAAGGGAAGAAAAGATGCAAAAGGCATGAAAACTGGAAAGGAAAAGGCAAAACTGTTGTTATTCAGAGACATCATGATTGTGTGTGCAGAAAACCTTATAGGGTGACGTCATCAAGAGAGCAACACAGGTCATTCCCAACTTCAGTCCCCCTCACAAGAAGACCAACTGGCAACTATCCACCGACTATCCCAGAACCCAGGGGTAAGGCTAAAGCACCCTCCTGGACCAGAGAGACAGAGAAGGGTAAGAGGAGTGGCTACACTCTGACCACACTGTCCCTCCCCCAAGCCTGGCACAGCACCACACCTACAGGGCCCCCCAAGCCTATGGTTTCTCCAGCAGGAAAACAAGAGTCCAAGTTGGACATCCAGCTCCCCAGGTATGGCAGAATGCTTCCTGGGAGGCCCACTCAGGTCTCGCCTCATCAGGATCACTGAGGGAATCTGTGGGAATCATTAAAGAAAAAAAAAAAAAAGAAAAATCTCAACAGAACAATAGCAAGAAAGGATATTGAATCAGTAGTCAAAAACCTCCCAACAAAGAAAACTCCAGGCAAGAATGAAGAATAAATAGAATTCGCAATTCCTGATGGAAATATAAAATAGTACAACTTTGGGGAAAAGTTTGATAGTTTATTGTAATTAAAATATATACCTATCCTATGACCTAACAATACCACTCTTAGGTATCTACTCAAGAGAACTGAAAACATATGTGTAGAGAAAGACTTGTACACCAGTATTTATAGCAGCTCATTCATAACAGCCAAAAACTGGAAACAATCCTAATGTCTAGTAACAGGAGAATAGATATATAAACTGATATATTCAATCAATGGAATAATACTCAGTAAATTAAAAGGAAAGAACTGCTGATACATGTAACGACATGGATGAATCTCTCAGATATGAGATTGAGGTAAGTCAGGCACAAATGAGTACATATGATATGACTCTTGTTATATGAAGTTCCAGAATCAACAAAAATAAGCTGTGGTGACAGAAATCAGATCAGGTGTTGCCTAAGGTGGTGGGAAGTTTGGAAAATGGCATAAGGGAACTTTATGGTGGGAAAGGAATGTTCTATATCTTGATTGGGAAGGGATTACACAGGTATATACATTTGTCTAAACTCTTCAAACTACACTAAAAATCTATGTGTTATATTATATGTAGATGATGCTTCAAAACATGATTTTTAGAAATAACCCACACCAAAAATAAATCAAAGCTATATCTCTAAGTTCATGTTTTTTCCCTATTATCAATTTATCATAAAATTCATCTGAAAACACTACAGTTTTTTAAAGTTAATGAACATATACATATTTTATTTCAGACTGTTTTCTTTAAAAGGGGCCTTCTACACTTTTTCTATTTAGAAGGAAGTAATTTTCCATTTGCAATATTTCATGTTATTTTCAATATATACCTTTTTGTTTACCAAATATCCAAAATAAATTCTACATGTTATAAGAATTCAAATAATACAAAGTAAAAATACCCTTGAGATGCCCATACCCCTTGTCCCTCATTCCACTTGCTCTACTCAGAGGTAAACATTACTTTCAATTTGTTTTGTATGGTCCAGATCTTTTTTGTAATGCCTGTGCATGCATATATTTATGTATAGCAGTATTCGTAAGTCTGCTTCTTTGTTTTACAGAAGAGGTCAGTGTAAAGCCTCTGAAGAACCAAAACTTCCTTACAAAAGAAACAGCATTTGAAAGCATATCATACATTGGAAAACTTTTGCCTTTTCCCTTTCATACCCCACCACTCCACATGAACCTGGAGGAGCAAGGGCCAGCATAATGAATGGCTGAGGAGACAGGAAGAAAAGTCAAGAGACAACACCAAATTCCTTCCCCAAGAGAAATCCCAGAACCAGTGGCCAAGCCTGAAACTAGGAGGCGGGAAAACAGAAGCAGGAAGAAGTGATCAATTAGCTTAAAATTGAACTTCAAACATGGCACAAGTGGGGCATGCCTTTAAGATGGCGGAGGAGTAAGATGTGGAGATCACCTTCCTCCCCACAAATACATCAGAAATACATCTACATGTGGAACAACTCCTACAGAACACCTACTGAATGCTGGCAGAAGACCTCAGACATCCCAAAAGGCAAGAAACGCCCCATGTACCCGGGCAGGGCAAAAGAAAAAAGAAAAAACAGAGACAAAAGAAAAGGAACGGGACCTACACCTCTGGGAGGGAGCTGTGAAGCAGGAAAGGTTTCCACACACTAGGAAGCCACTTCGCGGGCGGAGACTACAGGTGGCGGAGGCAGGGAGCTTCGGAGCCACGGAGGAGAGCACAGCAACAGGGGTGCAGAGGGCAAAGCAGAGAGATTCCTGCACAGAGGATCGGTGCGACCAGCACTCATCAGCCCAAGAGGCTTGTCTGCTCACCTGCCGGGGCGGGCGGGGGATGGGAGCTGAGGCTCGGGCTTCAGAGGTCGGATCCCAGGGAGAGGACTGGGGTTGGCTGCGTGAACACAACCCGAAGGGGGCTAGTGCGCCACAGCTAGATGGGAGGGAATCCAGGAAAAACTCTGGAACCGTCTAAGAGTCAAGAGACCATTGTTCCCAGGTGCGCGAGGAGCGGGGATTAAGAGCATCGCCTAAACAAGCTCCAGAGACACACGCGAGCCACGACTATCAGCGCGGACACCAGAGACGGGCATGAAACGCTAAGGCTGCTGCTGCTGCCGCCACCAAGAAGCCTGTGTGCCAGCACAGGTCACCATCCACACCTCCCCTCCCGGGAGCCTGTGCAGCCCGCCAGTGCCAGGGTCCCGTGATCCAGAGACAACATCCCCTTGAGAACACACTGCGCCTCAGGCTGTTAATAATTTTTTCTATTTTAATAACTTTATTTTCTTCCTTCCTTCCGTCCTTCCTTCCTTCTTTCCTTCCTTCCTTTTTCTCCCTTTTCTTCTGAGCTGTGTGGATAACAGGCTCTTGGTGCTCTGGCCAGGTGTCAGGACTGAGCCTCTGAGGTGGGAGAGCCAAGTTCAGGACATTGGTCCACCAGAGGCCTCCCAACCCCAAGTAATATCAAATGGCAAAAGCTCTTCCAGAGATCTCCATCTCAACACTAAGACCCAGCTCCACTCAACAACCAGCAAGCTACAGTGCTGGACACTCTATGCCAGACAACTAGCAAGACAGGAACACAAACCCACCCATTAGCAGAGAGGCTACCTAAAATCATAATAAGTTCACTGACACCCCAATACACACCACTGGACGTGGTCTGCCCACCAGAATGACAAGCTCCAGCCTCATCCACCAGAACACAGGCACCAGTCCCCTCCACCAGGAAGCCTACACAACCCAGTGAACCAACCTTACCCACTGGGAGCAGACACCAAAAACAACGGGAACTACGAACCTGCAGCCTGTGAAACGGAGACCCCAAACACAGTAAGTTAAACAAAATGAGAAGACAGAAATACGCAGCAGATGAAGGAGCAAGGTAAAAACCCACCAGACCAAACAAATGAAGAGGAAATAGGTAGTCTACATGAAAAAGAAGCAGAGTAATGATAGTAAAGATGATGCAAAATCTTGAAAATAGAATGAAGAAAATACAAGAAACATTTAACAAGGACCTAAAAGAACTAAAGAGCAAACAAACAATGATGAACAACACAATAAATGAAATTAAATATTCTCTAAAAGGAATCAATAGCAGAATAACTGAGGCAGAAGAACAGATAAGTGACCTGGAAGATAAAATAGTAGAAATAGCTACTGCAGAGCAGAATAAAGAAAAAAGAATG
>NC_041221.1:120707816-120709477 GCF_002837175.3 Physeter macrocephalus | reverse complement strand
AGTAATATCAAATGGCAAAAGCTCTTCCAGAGATCTCCATCTCAACACTAAGACCCAGCTCCACTCAACAACCAGCAAGCTACAGTGCTGGACACTCTATGCCAGACAACTAGCAAGACAGGAACACAAACCCACCCATTAGCAGAGAGGCTACCTAAAATCATAATAAGTTCACTGACACCCCAATACACACCACTGGACGTGGTCTGCCCACCAGAATGACAAGCTCCAGCCTCATCCACCAGAACACAGGCACCAGTCCCCTCCACCAGGAAGCCTACACAACCCAGTGAACCAACCTTACCCACTGGGAGCAGACACCAAAAACAACGGGAACTACGAACCTGCAGCCTGTGAAACGGAGACCCCAAACACAGTAAGTTAAACAAAATGAGAAGACAGAAATACGCAGCAGATGAAGGAGCAAGGTAAAAACCCACCAGACCAAACAAATGAAGAGGAAATAGGTAGTCTACATGAAAAAGAAGCAGAGTAATGATAGTAAAGATGATGCAAAATCTTGAAAATAGAATGAAGAAAATACAAGAAACATTTAACAAGGACCTAAAAGAACTAAAGAGCAAACAAACAATGATGAACAACACAATAAATGAAATCCAAGGAGAAACATGCCAAGACACATATTAATGAAACTATCAAAAATTAAATACAAAGGAAAAATATTAAAAGCAGCAAGGGAAAAGCAACAATTAACATACAAGGGAATCCCTATAAGGTTAACAGCTGATCTTTCAGCAGAAACTCTGCAAGACAGCAGTGCGTGGCAGGACATATTTAAAGTGGTGAAAGGGAAAAACCTACAACCAAGATTACTCTACCCAGCAAGGATCTCATTCCGATTCGACAGAGAAATTAAAACCTTTACAGACAAGCAAAAGCCAAGAGAATTCAGCATCACCAAACCAGTTCTACAACAAATGCTAAAGGAACTTCTCTAGGCAGGAAACACAAGAGAAGGAAAAGACTTACAATAACAAGCCCAAAATAATTAAGAAAAGGGTAACAGGAACATACATATCAATAACTACCTTAAATGTAAATGGATTAGATGCTCTAACCAAAAGACAAAGACTGGCTGAATGGATACCAAAACAAGACCCATACATATGCTGTCTACAAGAGACCCACTTCAGACCCAGGGACACATACAGACTGAAAGTGAGCGGATGGAAAAAGATATTCCATGCAAATGGAAATCAAAAGAGAGCTGGAGTAGCAATTCTCATATCAGACAAGATGAAGAGACAACCCTCAGAATGGGAGAAAATATTTGCTAAAGAAGCAACTGACAAAAGGATTAATCTCCAAAATATACAAGCAGCTCATGCAGCTCAATATCAAAACAACAAACAACCCCATCCAAAAATGGGTGCAAGACCTAAATAGACATTTCTCCAAAGAAGATATACAGATTGCCAACAAACACATGAAAGAATGCTCAACATCACTGATCATCAGAGAAATGCAAATCAAAATTACAATGAGATATCACCACACACAGGTAAGAATGGCCATCATCAAAAAAATCTAGAAACAATAAATGCTGCAGAGATGTGGAGAAAAGAGAACCCTCCTGCCCCATTGGTGGGAGTGTAAATTGATACAGCCACTCTCGAGAACAGTATGGAGGTTCCTTAAAA
>NC_041221.1:120700176-120707662 GCF_002837175.3 Physeter macrocephalus | reverse complement strand
GAAATTGAGTTATTTGTAGTGAGGTGGATGGACCTAGAGTCTGTCATACAGAGTGAAGTAAGTCAAAAAGAGAAAAACAAATATCGTACGCTAACACAGATATATGGAATCTTTAAAAAAAAAAAAAAAGGTTCTGAAGAAACTTGGGGCAGGACAGGAATAAAGGTACAGACGTAGAGAATGGATTTGAGGACACGGGGATGGGGAAGAGTAAGCTGGGACGAAGTGAGAGAGTGACATTGACATATACATATATACACTACCAAATGTAAACTAGATAGCTAGTGGGAAGCAGCCGCACAGCACAGGGAGATCAACTTGGTGCTTTGTGACCACCTAGAGGGGTGGGATAGGGAGGGTGGGAGGGAGACACAAGAGGGAGGAGATATGGGAATGTATGTATATGTATAGCTGATTTACTTTGTTATACAGCAGAAACTAACACACCATTGTAAAGCAATTATACTCCAATAAAGATGTTAAAAAATTTTTTTTCAATGCCAAAAAAAAAAAAAATGGCCCAAGTATTTTTAACACCCCAAAATAAGTCTTGCCAAAACTGAACTTATTCCTATAAATATGTGGCAAGAATCAATGGAAACTGACCAGGATATCATTTATGAGTAGGGAAAAAAGAATAATCAAAGTATAGAAGTAGTGGTTAGTGAGAAATGAGGCTGTTTCATATTTTACTCCATCCTTTTACCACATTCAAGAAACTGTTCAAAAACTTGTCATACTATATTTTTTTAGCTTTTTAAATATACTTAACAAATTGGATTTTTGATTAAAATATTTTTTATTAAGGATCTCAAATAGTGCTAGTACTTCCCCTGCTGTTGCACCTATCAAACAGTATTAGTATCGGCAAGTTTGTCTATAGCCATGGTCAGCGAACTCCAGCCTGCAGGCTAAATTCAGCCTATGTTCTATTATGTACAGTCTGCAAACTAAGAATCGTCTTTCCATTTGTACATATTTGGGGAAAAAATTAAAATAATATTTTGTGACTCATGAAAATTGTATGAAATTCAAATTTTTGTGTTCATAAATAACCTTTCATAAGAATGAATCCATGCTAACTCATTTATGCATTGTTACAGCTGCTTCATACTACCAGAGAAAAGTAGTTTTGAGACCATACGTGGCACTCTTATCGTTTCACAGTGCTGCCCAGAGCATCACAAACTGCAGTGATTTTCATGCTTTTAAGGCACAGTGAAGTCTGGATTATGTATTTCAAATTATAATAGATGGCAAAGCACTGTGTTTATTATGTAATGAAACTACACTAAAGAATATAATATACTTGGACATGACCAAAAGTATTAGTCTTCTATTGCTGTGTAACAAATTACCAAAAACTTAGCAGCTTATAGCAGTACATTTATTAGTTCACAGTTTCCGCGGATCAGAAGTCTGGGCACGGCTCAGCTGAGTCATTTGCTCAGGATTTCACAGGCTTCATTCAAAGTATCAGCTAGACTACATTCTTATCTAGAGGCAAAAGTGGGAAAGAATCTTCTTCCAAGCTCCTTCAGATTGCGGGCAGAATTCATATCCTTGCAGTGTATAACTGAGGGCGTCAGCTTTTTGTTGGCTCTCACAGGCCACCCTCAAGTCCTACACGGTATCTACAGTTCCTAGAAGCTGCCTACAGTTCCTTGCCACATGGACTTCTCCAACATGGCCACTTACTTCTTCATGCCCCTAAGAAAAATCTCTAGCTCCAATCTTTTAAGTCTTAAATAAGGCAACATAACCTTCTCTCACAGCTAAATCCCAATCTTTGTACCCTGCTCCAATACACCAGTTCTCCCAGGTCTTGGAATCCCTGCCATCTGCTTCCAAACCTCTCTGATGCTGCCTGCCTGTCTATGTACTAGAAAGAGCACTGGATTAGAAAAAAGAAGTCTTAAGAGTCCCAACTACTTGTGAAGCCTTAGGCAAGGCTTAATCTGTCTAAGCTTATTTTAATAATTATAAAATAGGAGGATTAGACTAGGAGATTTCTGAGGATATTCTTATATTATACACAATATTATAACTGCCTGTTGTATTTGATGACAAGGACTCTTGTTATATGTAACTTGGTGATCTCTGAACCTAGCACACTGCCAGGCACCTAGGACAGTCAATAGATATTATACATTAAGAAATGAGTTTTTTCTATCTCTAAACATTTCTAGGTTTTAGTTGTGTGATTCCTACCTAGAACCCTCCCAGTTACATATCACCACACCCCCTAACATCAGTCTCTTCATTCACCTGAAGCACATCACTGAACCTCACCAACCAGTGTGATACTCCCAAGTACTCCCAAGAATTTTCTGTATGTGACAGCATTCCCTTGCCTGAATTACTCTTCTAATACGGTCTATGTTTGTGCCTTTGGTACTGATTCATCCCAACACCAAAGAAAAATCAGCTCTGAAAACTGCAGAAATTCTTTCAGCTACAGCTAATACCAGTACATCAGAAGTCACAAATCCAAATGCCCAAAGAGATGAGGAAGGTAACATAGTGAATCAAACTGAGTATGAGACAATAAGGAGTACTGGGGGTATGGCAAACTGGAAAGCAAATACCCCAATTAAAAAAGGCACCTACTACTCAGCTGTAAACAATTGCTGCCATTCAGGAACATCGGATGTTCAAATTTTTGAAGAAAATCCAGAAACCTGGATTTTACGTAAAATCTCTCTAGTTGCCATTTCCTGAGCACTTACTGTGCTAAGCATTTTAAATAGATTAACTCATCAGTTCTCACAGTTATAAGATACTATTTCAATTCCTATTTTTACCAATAAGGAAACTAAAATTTAGAGAAGTTACACAACTTGACCAGCATCATAAAGTCAGTAAATTGTATAGTGAGAATATGACTACAAAGAGTCAGACTCCTAAGTTCATATTCTTACCCACTTTACCTCTGGTGATGTTTTTGCTAATTCTCTGACCTACCAAGTCTGAACTGTGCCTTTCTCTCTGGATCAGCAGCGTCGCTCTGTCCCTTCTTGCCAGCCTATACTGTCTCTCTACAATACCTCAACGTCGCCAGATCCTAATTTGAGCCAACATAGGAGATGGGAGGGGGTACTCACCAGTCAATAAGCCCCGTGCATGTGCACAGGGCTCTGAGACATTTATGAACAAAAAGACAATATATATACACAACAGCAAAGGAAACATTAACCCACAAAACTGCAATGTGTTTTCTTACTATGATACACCCTCCTGTGGTGATATTAGATTTTTTTGAATTAACAACTGCAACTTTGTATTTCCCTATCAATAAGAAGGCTTAAAGGGAGACAAGAAATATTTTAAAACTTCTGGAAGATGGGAAAAAAGAAGCATATATATATATTTTTTAATAAATTAATTAATTTATTATTTTGGCTGCATTGGGTCTTCGTTGCTGCACACAGGCTTTCTCTAGTTGCGGTGAGCGGGGGCTACTCTTTGTTGCGGTGCATGGGCTTCTCACTGCAGTGGCTTCTCTTGTTGCTGAGCATGGGCTCTAGGCACGTGGGCTTCAGTAGTTGTGGCACGCAGGCTCAGCAGTTGTGGCTCGCGGGCTCTAGAGCGCAGGCTTGGTAGTTGTGGCGCATGGGCTTAGTTGCTCCACGGCATGTGGGATCTTCCCGGACCAGGGCTTAGTTGCTCCACAGCATGTGGGATCTTCCCGGACCAGGGCTCGAACCCGTGTCCCCTGCATTAGCATGCAGATTCCTAACCACTGCACCACCAGGGAAGCCCAGAAGCATATACTGACAAATGAAGCAATGAAGGAAGCTAATGCCCAAACTAAGTGCTGGAGAAGACCACAGCAGAGTAAGGAGCTGATCTGCCAGACAGACTTCCAAAAGACTTCCTAAAGGAAGTTAGGTGAAAAGGTAATAAGCAGGAGTGAAAAAGGGATAATTGCTACTAACTATTGTTACTATCTCCTATGTGAAAGAACAACAAAAAGAAAAATAAATCTCTAAAGAAATCAAAGGAAGTTCCAAAGAAGGGCGGAGGGGGGAGTATTTGCTGGCATCACAGGATAAAACCTGTCCCCATCTGGCATTTTAAAGAACTCTTTGCCTAAAGACTAATTTCCTGAGTGCATACCTGATGTGGAATGTGCCAATCAATAAGCCCCATCTGTGTAAACAAGATCCAAGAGATTGATAAAGAAAAAAACAGCAAAGCAAATGGAACGGCAAAGAAAACCCAAGCCATTTATGCAGAAATATTAACCTATCACTCCTTCACAAATATGAACTGACAATCAAGAATGGCTATATTTATGAAGAAAGGTAACAATATGAAAGAAAAATACCCCCAAAAAAGCAAATTTTAAAAAATATGAAAACTTAAAAAAAAAAATCCTCAGACACTTTTGAGGACAATAATATATACATAGAAAAAGAAAATAATGCTATATTATATGGAATAATCAAAGACAAGGTGGGAGAACAATCCTATTATGTGAAACAAAAATACAAAGAAACAAAAAATAAAGGAAAAGAGACAGAAAGAAGTAATCCAATACCTCCAACTTCCAAATAATAAGAGAAATTAATATGAAGGACAGAGGAAGTTAAGAAAAAGAAATTTTTTCTGAGCAATAGCAAAAACGGCCCAGAGGGCTAATCAAGAAAGAAAACTAACCCTGGAATTCTACTGTAAGTCCTAAAAGTGTAAGCAAGGTTAATTGATTTTCAGCTTTTAGAATCAATCTTATCCCCCCAAATAACAAGATAAATGTTATTGAAGAAAATATAAATTTTTCCAACCTTAACAGTGTTAAAATAACACTACAACTGACAGATGCTCAGCTGTTAAGGGGGAGTTGAAGAGGTAGAGGGAAGGAGAGGGATATGAACATCTGCACCTTACTAAATTCAGATTAAAGAGATAATGTAAAATTTGCTAGAACAACAACAACAAAAAAAGGTGAGCAAAAGATGAAGTAAACATAATAACTATCCAAACGTTTAAACACAGAAGGGGAAGAGGTAGGTAATATGTGAGCTAAAATCTCATCACTCAGTAGACAAAAGATAATGCATCTGCAAACAGACAATTTTACTTTTTTGTTTCCAATTTGGGTACCTTTCTTTTTCTTGCTGAATTGCACTAGCTAGGATCCCCCATATTATGTTCAACAGAAGTGGTGAGAGTGGAAATCTTTGTATGTTCCTGATCTTAGAGGAAAAGCTTTCAACCTGTCACCATTAAGTAAGATGTTAACTGTAGATTTGTCACATGTGGCCTTTATTATGTTGAGATACATTCCTTCTATACCTAATTTGTTAAGAGTTCTATCATAAAGGGATGCTGAATTTTGTCAAATGCTTTTTATGCACCTATTAAGATGATCACACAATTTTTATCCTTCATTATATTAATGTCATGTGTAACAATTATTGATTTGTGTATGTTGAATCATCCTTGCATCCCAGGGATAAATCCCACATGATCATGGTGTATAATCTTTCAGATGTTCTGTTAAATTCACTTTGTTTATATTTTATTGAGAATTTCTGCATATATATTCATCAGGGATATTGGCCTGTAATATTCTCTTCTTCTAACGCCCTTATCTGGCTATGGTATCAGGGTAATACTGGCTTCCAGAAGTAAGCTGAAAGTCTTCCCTCCTCTTCAATTTTTTGGAAGAGTCTGAGTAAAACTGATGTTACTTCTTTAAATGTTTGGTAGAATTCACCAGTAAAGCCATCTGGTCCTGGGCTTTTGTTAGTTAGAAGATTTTTGATTACTGTTTCAATCTCCTTGCAATTACAGGTCTATTCAGATTTTGTTTCTTCCTGATTCAGTCTTGGTAGGTTGTATGTTTCTAGGACTTTATCTATTTCTTCCAGATTACCCAATTTGTCGGCATCTAATTACAGTAGTCTCTTAGGATCCTTTGTATTTCTGTGGCATCAGGTGTAATATCTCCTCTTTTATTTCTGATTTTATTTGAGTCTTCTCTCTTTTTCCTTAGTCTAGCTAAGAGTTTGACAATTTTACCTTTTTAAAAAAAAATCTCAGTTTCATTCATCTTTTCTATTGTTTTTCTAGGCTCTATTTCGTTTATTTTTGCTCTGACCTTTGTTATTTCCTTCCTTCCTTCTAACTTTTGGCTTAGTTTGTTCTTCTTTTTCTTGTTCCTTGAGGTGTAAAGTTAGGTTTGTTTATTTGAGGGCTTTGTTTTTTTCTTAATGTAGGCATATATTGCTATAAATGTCCCTCTTGGAACTGCTTTTGCTTCATCCCATAAGTTTTGGTACAATATGTTTCCAAAGACTCTACCAAAAAACTATTAGATATAATACACAAATTCAGTAAAGGTTATAGGATACACAATCAACATACAAAACTCAGTCGCATTTCCATATGCTAACAATGAATTCCCTGAAAGAGAAATTATGAAAGCAATCCCATTTACAATCATTATCAAAAAGAATAAAATACTTAGGAATAAATTTAATCAAAGAGTGAAAGACCTTTACATTGAAAACTGTAAGACATTAATGAAAGAAACTGAAAAAGGCACAACTACATCAAAAGATATCCCATGTTCTTGGATTCAACAAACTAATAATGCTAAAATGTCTATACTACCAGAAGTGATCAACAGATTCAATGAAATCCTTAAAACTTGAATGGCTTTTTTTCACAGAAATAGAAAAAAATCCAAAAAATTCAGATAGAAACACAAAAGACCCCAAATAGCCAAAGCAATGATGAAAAAGGATGAATGGATAAAGACAATATGGTCTATTCAATGGAATATTATTCAGTCATAAAAAAGAAGGAAGTCCTGCCACATAACAACATGGATGAACCTGGAAGGCATTATGCTAAGTGAAATAAGCCAGAGAAAGACAGATACTGTATACTATCACTTGTTTGTGGAATCTTAAAAAAAAAAAAGTCAAACTCATAGAAACAGAGAGTAGAAGGGTGGTTGCCAGGGGCTGGGAGAAATGGAAGATGCTGACCAAAGGATACAAACATTCAGTTATAAAAACAATAAGTTCTGAGGATCTAATGTTCAGCCTGATGACTATAGTAAATAATACTGTATTGTATACTTTAAGCATGCTAACAGAGTAGATCTTAACTGTTCTAACCATGGGGTGGGGGGGAGGTAACCATGTGACATAATGGATGTGTTAATTAACTTGATATTGATAATGATTTCACAATGCATACATAAACCAAAATATCACAGTGTACACTTTAAATAGATACAATTTTATTTGCCTCAAAAAAGCTGGAAAAGTAAAGCTAAAATTAGTTTTAAAAAAAGAATGCAAAACTTGATACAGAATCAAAGAGAACACTGTATGCAAATTATTTTAAGTTATGTCAGTAACCACCTGAAGCATTTAAAAGTGAAGTAGGGGCTTCCCTGGTGGCTCAGTGGTTGAGAGTCCGCCTGCCGATGCAGGGGACACGGGTTCGTGCCCCGGTCCGGGAAGAT
>NC_041221.1:120614698-120700097 GCF_002837175.3 Physeter macrocephalus | reverse complement strand
GAGCCTGCGCTCCGCAACGGGAGAGGCCACAACAGGGAGAGGCCCGCATACCGAAAAGAAGAAAAAAAAAAAAAAAAAAAGTGAAGTAATTAAAAGTGGTTTCAAACATGCTCAGTCTTAGAGACAGTTTAGATATGAAGTTTGGGAGAGAGGAAGGAATCTAGAACTAGACACGGGAGAGTTTACAATCTATATACTTAAATATTAAAGTTTGTGAAAATAATAAATTCCTTTTCACTTTAGAGTACTCTGAAAAATATCAAAATGACCCATCCTTTAAACACCAAATTTTCTTCTATCTAGGATCCTGATTAAATGGTCCTATTCAAAGTAGTGTTCTTTTCTTCTTTTATCATCTAATGACAGGCTTTTAATATTTCCTCAAGAAAAAAAAAAAGTGGTTTCATCTACTGAAAAATTCAAAGACATGAAGCAAGAGACTATTTCTGTATTATTTTAATATTCTACCATGTATAGGCATTAACTTAATAAAAAGATTAACTCTACTATGAACAGGTAACTTTCAACTTAAAATAAATAACTAAAAAATACTGTCAGAACTTGATAAGAATATTTCAAATAACTGAATAGTAAAGTATTAAGCACTTCTATAAATTATAGTTTTTGTTTTGATTTGATTTGCCCTGCTTTTGCTTTGCATGATAATAGAGTCCACCAATACTAAAGACAGGTGTAGAGTTCTTAACCTGAAATCCACGGACCTCCTAAGCATTTTCTTAAGAGAGAATCCATAGCTTTCAACAGATTGTATGATGCTAAAAAAGTTAAGAACCACTGAAAAGTAAACTGTTATTTTCTCACTGTATTACTTTATAAATATATTCTTAGAAACAATTTATCCTAAAATTAAATAACATCTGTACTTAATTTAAAAGCCAACCTTGTTATAGAAAAGTATATAGGGCGGTTTACAATACACACACACTACCAAAAGACTGAGAACAGTTTTAAGTAAAGAAATCAGGAGGGAAGTAAAATAATATTAGAAATAAAACTATGTAATACTAACAGGAAATGGATAACATGCAGTTCAGTACCCATACTTAATTTTTCCACTTTCTAGTAGAGAAGCAAAACAGAAATATGAGTAGGTAAGATTCAGAGTGTCCATTAAAATTGTACCAGTTGATAAAAAGCCCACAATTAATCTTAGTATTGTATTATATCTACAGCTTCAGTCAATAGTAATAACTGAAAATTTCTCTCGGAAGCTTTAAATTCAAAGATTACAAGGAAGAGAATAGAAAAATACAGCTTGAAAACTTAAAAATTAGACAACCATAGAAATAAAAACTATTGAGAAAAAAGTTTCATAGAAATATGTCTGGCTTACAATTTCTTATAACACAAAGTAGTGATTTACAGGGCTTAAGGATATTTTAATTTTTATAAGAGATATTACCTCTTTAACTGAAACCTTAAACATTATACAACCAAAAAGAATAAACATGTATTTAATGTGATTAAATTGACATGAATGCACACAAATGGTAACAAAATATTTAAAATTATGTTTGATTCTATCATAATTCTCAGCACACTGACTTACTCACATAATATCTACATTAAAAAGACGGAATTGATCAAAAGGATGAATTTTCAAATTATCCTCGAGAACAGATGAATAATCAATTACTTTGCTTTCATAAACAATTACAATTTTGATAGAGTATCATCCACTAATAAAGATAAAAATGAGCTGCTAAATACAGAAAACATTAGATATAATCTGATTATATGAGTAGAAATGTAGGCCACAGGCATACTTCTAATTTGATGATCCCTGATGAATCTTCAAAACAGAAAACAGAAAATCAGATTCTCTAATCTGCATGGCCCAATAATTTAGGACATTACAGAGCCAACTGACCTCCTTGAAGTTGCAACTAGATAAATCAAAGTAGTCTGAGAACATATTAGTATGTATGTTCTACCTCCACCACAGCTAGCTAAAGCTTTCAAGTAAACATTAATGAGCAGTTCTAAATTTTTTAAAATAATTATTAGTACTCTACCTATCTTCCAAAATATTATTGCAATCAATATAGACTTGTTTCATGTACCTGTGATATTAAATATTAAAAGTTTCTACAGGTATCTTTTCATGTTCAGCATGCTATTCAGTGTCCTTTGTAAATAGAAAATAACAAGGAATGGAAATTTTTAAATTAATTTTTTTCACAAGTTACTTGTCACAGCATTGATTTCTCACTGCTTTGTTATCTTAAATTTAAAAATCCATTTTTAATACACAAAATGAGCCATTCAGTGTTTCAAATGCCTTATGCAATCTCTATAAAAATGACACTACAATACATGTCTACAAGCTTCTCCAAAATTTAAATGAGTAAGGATATTTGTGATGTGATGGCTAGCCATTACATCACATGCTTCTATTAGCAGCAAGTGTCCCAGTTACTGGTTTCTGGCATGAGCTCAACTGTGGTTGTCTAAGAAAAGACTAAACACTTATTTTTAAAAGCTAAATCATTAACTGTAATGTCAAAAATGGAGATCAATTTTTCTAATTACATACTAGGGAAACTTATTTTGTCTCAGAAATGTTTAGCAACCATCATCTACAACACTTTACATTTTTGAAACCTGATTTCAGTGATGTCCCCTGTATATTCCTACTAAGAGAGCAGTATTCTCCAACATGTGGACTATGACCCATTATTGGGTCTTTAAACCAACTTAATGGGTCTTAAGCAACAGTTTTTTAAATAAAATAGTATCAAAAAAAGAAAGAAAATGGAGTGCATAAACGTAGTAAGAATAGTTTGTTTAGTGAGATTGTGTTTTGGTTCTTTATATGAATACATAAGTATCACTAGGTCACAAGGTAAAATATATTTCTGTAAGTTGTGGTAAATATATTTCAATGAGTTGTAGTCAAAAATATTTCTAAGTTTGAAAGCTACTGTACAATACATAATAGCAAAGGAATAGCAAAACATACTATATTATAATCAGTTATAACTAAGTCAATTTTAAATAGGAAATTGTATTAAAAGCTAAACTTTCTTAACATAAATATTACTGAAAGTCTAATTAAGTAAAATTTCTACTTATCCAGGTCTGACTGTTCTCTAGTAACTAGGATATGACTGTTTCATTGGTCCTCAAAATGTCTTCTTGTGCCTCCTCTTTTCAATTTCCAGGTGAATTTATACTCCCATTGGTAATATCCCTTATCATAGCTAATGAGTCTCAAAATTTGGAAGAGAAGGGAATGTTTAATTTGAAAATGTCCAGCCCCTTAAGCACTTATTATAAATACGAGAGAAGCATAGATCACCCTCATCTCCTACGTGATGGAAATAAAAAATCAAGTAGACATCATACTAAATTTACATTACTGAAATATTCCCAATATCAATCTCTAAGAGTAGGTATCTCACTACCTCTAAGCACAAACTTGACTGCAAATCCCAATCACAGGAATGATATTAAATTTAAACTTCAAGCTTTCAAGGAAAATCATGTTCTATTTGGCAGCACCTACTTACATCCAACAAATATTTATTGAGTATTTACCCTGTACCAAGCACAGAAATGACCCAAGAAGTAATGAACTTCCCCAGAAAAGGTCTCACCAAGCCTCTTAATGACTCTCTACTCCCATGACTTCCAACTTTCTGTAGTATATTTTTTACATCAGTTAAAAAAGGATATTCTTCTGTACCTCAGCAAAACCAAAAACAGTTGACTCACAGTAGTTAACGTTTTATAAAGGTTGAAAACACTGAACCAGTGCTCCTGCGAAAAATACAGGGTTAGGTTCCTACAATCCTCTGGTCACAACATTTTCATCAACTGATCAATTCATATCCTTGTTTTATGTGTGATTCTGTTTAAAGACACCTTATTTAATATACAGCTGACCCTTGAACAACACAGGAGCTGGGGCACCTACCCTTCACGCAGCTGAAAATTCACATATAACTCGTGGGTGGCCCTCCATATACACAGTCCCTCCCTCACCCGATCCGTGGTTCCGCACCTGCAGATTCAACCAACTGGACGTCGTATAGTACTGTAGTACTAATACTGAAAATAATCCCAGTATATAAGTGGACCCACATGGTTCATATCCCTGTTGTTCAAGGGTCAGCTGCATATTGTTGAGTCATTAACACTGAACTCACAGCCAACAGCACTGTAACTCATGCCTGAACTAAGCTCATCTAATGTATTTTCTCCATAAGGCATATCACAGCCTTTTTGGGTTTAGGAACACTAGACAGCAGTGTAGCACTACACTTGGGGGCCAATTTAAACAGTAAAATCACCCCAAAAGCACTAAATAGGCCTTAAAAAGCAAAACAAGACAGCAGAGCATCTAGTTTGACTTCAGCTGGGAACATGCCCCTCCAGTGACTCAGTTTTTGCCACTCTACCCAAGTTCATGTCCATTAATGAATGGCAAAGCACAAGGGATACTGATTTGGGGGTTACAAATAAATTTTAGCAAGTAGACAAATGTGCAAATATGGAATCTGGGAATAATACCAATCAATGCTACTTGATGAAGAGAATTTTTTTTCTTTAAATGTATTCCAGTCTAATAAAGTAAGAAATGATAGAATGCAAATCTCATCATTATGCAACTCCTAAGGAATTAATGGAACTAGGCAAGGATCATCAATTGCCACTAACATCACAAAAAGAAAAAACAAGCTTTGATCTTCCTGATGGAAGAAAAAAATTGTAACTGAATCTGATCAAATCTCTACATCTCACAACCAATTTACAGGGAAGACAGGGGACAATGCTTTTACTCTTTAATTTTAAGATAGCCCATTTTTTAATCTGATGTCCTCAAGGACAGGGATCATAATTTATTCGACTCTGTCTCCCCATTATCTGTTATAATACATAGCACACAGCAGACATTGGTTAAAACTTTGTTGAAGAAACAAGTAAATGAATGAATGAACAAATGAACTGTCTTAGAAGTTTAAGAATGTTAATTTATATGATCATCTCTTTTCCAAATAAAGGAGGAAAGAAAAAGGTAGGCGGGCAGGCAGCAATTTATAGGTCTGAGAGATGCTACAAGCAAGTAGAATAACACCTCACAAATCAAAGGTCATTTATACTGTAATTTCAACTTTCCAAGAGCTATGGATCAGAAGAAAAAAATTCACTAAAGGAGGTCACAAAATGCATATTCTGTTCATTAAATAAGAGCCCCTAAACTCCATTTTAATTTTAATTCTAACAAGTTTACACTGGAAATCAAACTTAAAAGAGAAAATATGAGGTGAATAGTAAAAACATTCTGAGAGAACAGGAAGAAAACAACCTTATAGACTTCAATAAATTCATAGACATCTATGCATAATAGCATACTTTATAACTGATGTTCAGAATGAGAGCCCTGCATCAGCAAGATCTGATATGTTTAGAAAACACAGAGAAAACAGTACTACCGTGTAAAGTTTACCATTTAAAAAAAATTAAATAAGAAAATATTTAAGTATAAATTCAAGGTCCTAATTTATCTAACAGGTTGTTCCCTAATAATGCCAGATAAATGAGAAAATACTTCAGGAACCTCAGTAGTTGTTTCATGCATGGTTCTCATAACAAAGTTATATCTTTTCTTCTTAACTACAATGCTTATTTCCTAATTTATAAAAATACATAATTACAAACAACAGTCTAGTATAGGCAAAGGCCACAGACTTAAAACAGTCATTCAAGGGTATCAGCATTTGGAAATTTCAGTTATGAAGCTAATATTGTCAACTCTCAACCTAGAAAGGACTGAAGAGTATGATTGACAGTAAACCATGAATAAGCAAGTTGACTTCTACAAAACTGTGGAATGAAACATGCAACAGGTGACAAAAATAAGCTGAAAGTACAACCACTTCTCCACAGGAAGGATTTCCTCTGCCCAGTCCAAACGACAAGAATCCAAAGTAAGTGCTGTAAACCTGAAGACAGATAACACAGAATTGATCCAAAGGCACCTTAATCCCCAATATGAACCAGGGTTAGTTAAGGCCTAGTTTTTCTTACAAAGATCAGGGCTGCATGATCTCAGCAAGAAAGAACAGTTCCAAAGCATATGGAAGACTGCATTCACTGAAAAGTGAGGCTCCCCTAAATTACATCTCTGTCTGACAGATCTACAGCTATAAAAATATCATGTTCAGAACTAATATTGTCAAGATATTCTGGTGTGCAATCAAACCAACGAATTACTAAAAAGTAATTCAATATAGCCAATTTAAATTTTACTAACTGCTTATTACTAGAACTCTCCCACATTACTGGTGGGAATGCAAAATGGTATAGCTGCTTTAGAAAACAGTTTGACAGTTTGTTATAAAGTTAAACATACACTTGCCATATGACCTAACAATTCCCCTAGAAACTTACCCAAGAGAAATGAAAACTTAGATTCACACACAAAACAAAAACTGCACACAAAGGTTTGTGGCAGCTTTATTCATTATCACAAAAACTAGAAACAAATACTTCAACTGGTGAATGGATAAACATGCTGAAGTACATCTATATAATGGAATACTGCTCAGCAGCAAAAAGAAAGTACTGATACACACTACAACATGGATTAATCTCAAATGCATTCTGCACAGTGGAAGTATACAAATTCAAAAGGCTACATACCACATGATTCCTATAATTTATATTATATTCATGATTCATTATTCCTATAAGGTATATGATATGGCAAAATTATAAGAATAGAGTAGTGGTTGTTAGGGGCTAGAGTGGGAAAAGGGGTTGGCTACAAAGGAGCAGCATGAGGGAATATTTTAAGGTGATGAAATTGTTTTCTAATTTGATTGTGAGGGGGAATGAATTTTACTGTGTGAAAAACAGAAAAAAGAGAAAAACTTTAATATAAAAAATATCTTACAACACAATCACAGTTAACTGAAACACTCAAAAAAATAGAATATTTCCTCTAACTAAATTTTCTGGATAGCCCATAAATGCATTTCATTTCAGAAATCTTTCTATAATGTGTTTCTCTACTTTCAAGCCTGAGTAAATAAGTCACAGGCTTGTGTTTATTCTTTTATTTAAATTAGGCCCAATTTATTTGTTTGAAATTTGTCTCATACAGCTGTGATGACGCAAATTGGGATGAGCATGGTGCCTCAGGAGGCATTTAATCAAGGTTCTTCCATGTTAAAATTCTCCCTAATAAAGATGAAATGATTAATCTATTCATTCAACAAATTAGTAATCATTAGAGGCCTATTATGTACCAAACACAGGAAATACAAATGGCAAATAAGACCACTGTAATCCCTGCCATCACATAGCTTAAACAAACAATAATACAAGGTATAATTTGTCCTACAAGAGAATTATAGTGCTTTCAGAGCACATAGCAAGTGCACATAACCTAACCATATAAGGTCTAAATTTCCCATTAGGATCTATACCTTAAAGTGCCTGGAATCTTGGTAAACACAAAAATACATGTACCACAGTGCTCACAACCCCATTATCCTTCAGTATTTTAGGATGGAAAGAAAGCAAAAACCATACACACAGAACACTATCACTGCACAAGGAGTACAATAATCACTCCCCTACAAAAGGTCCTCTTTAGGGAAATACCAGAATATGCAGATTTACTTCTGTCACCTTTACAGCAAACATTTTTCTGATACAGAATACCCTAAGTATGAACTTCTCTGGCTGAGGAATATTATTTTAAAGGGGGTGGGGGCAGGGAAGTAATAAAGAAAAGAAAAAGAGAAAAAGAAACAGACAGGATGGGGAAAAAAAAAGAAGCCAGAGTAGGTATAAAGATTTTTGCAGTGAACTCTTAAAAACAAATTAAGGAAGTTTAATGAAACTAAATAGAGGCACTGCAACCACACCCCTTCTTTCTGTTATGAAAAAGGAAGCCAAGATATGTAAAAAGAGGGCTGCCTGCAGGTGTTGTGGCATGAAGTTACCATGTACAGAGGTAAAATTACATAACCCCAAGGACTAAAGAGAGTGTGATGAATACTCAGCTATGCCAAAGTTACCCGAAACATTTTCCATCTCAAGAATCCTAATTAAACAATGCTTCTGGGACCACAGTGAGCCCCACAAGACACAGTGTCAAAAAACCAGAAAAACTTTGAACTGCTAAAGAAATAAACACAGATTAAAATAAAGTGCCTCTTGGTATATACATATTTACAAGAGTAAAAAGCAAAAGAAATTTACCAGGATCTTGCTCAAACTCCATCTCAGAGGACTAAGATGCTGAGTAGTTTCTATCAAGAAATAAATGGCAGAAGCAAATTAATGCAGTTCCACAGTTCCTTTTCCAAATTTCCTGCGGTTAAACATCTTGCAATTCAGGATTTCAGGGCATTTTTGACAGGTGATACAGTGTGTAAACACCATATACTTTTTAACACCCATAGAGAAAGCTGTAATGGCACAGAGAAGTCTGGGACAGCACACTATGATTAAACATTTACTATTTCTGCAGTGAAACCTACGAATACATGAAATAAAGACAAACAGTTCACAACAGGTTTTGTGAAGAAAACCAATTTGTGCCAAACATACAAAAAAAGAATTTTGGTTTTCAGAGCATTTTAGATGTCAGAATTGTTGATAAGGAATTATGGTCCTATAGAACAGTACCCATTACTCTATTATATGTGCAAAATGTAACTGGTAACCTCTTTATCATGTGCTTTTATTGTAGTATTTTGATGAACTCAAAATAATTCTAAAAGTCTCCCAATGGTTCACACATAATATGCCCTCTACACTCTATCCACCCTTAAATTTCTCTAACACAAATTCTCCTATCAGGGCAGTTTACAGAAATCTAACCCTTGAAATTTATAGAAGAAATGCAAATCCAATTTTGCCACCACGCAAAAAATGTTCATTGAATGGAATTTAATGTATTGAACTCATAAAATGGCTTGCTCTTACGTTGTCACAAGAAAAATGCTAAAACTGGTAAGAGTGTTCCTGACCTAGGAAGCAGCAGTAAATGAGTTACCATGGACCCTGATTTGCCATAAATGATAAGACACAATAATCATAAAACCCTGTTATCATAGTGCATTTATATGTATATATTTACTGACTACATACAATATAAACAATATACTACACGCACAATATACTATAACTGAAGTACTAAACTATTTCCACCGAGGGGAAAAACAGAGACAGTACCTCATCAACAATGGTATAAAAGAGAGTCAAGTGGTAGAAGTACAGTTATACTAAATAACCATTAAGGCCCCTTCCATCCTTACGTTCCATGAAAAATACAACTCAATGATATTGCAAATATGATAAATATAACTAATAAAATATGATAACTAAAACTAATCAAATTTTGATGAGCAACATTCTTATACTAACTTTAAAGATAGGATTGCTTTCATCACTTAGGTTTCTTAAGATTTCTAGGGGCATCTGAATTGGTACCTTAATTTATTCTAGATAAATTTCCCTTCAACAAATTTTCCAAACTTCAAAACTCCTCTAATTTTGGTGCTATACTATTCAAAAGCTGCTAACAAACAAGGAAAAAAGTAGCTTCACTAAGCATTCTGAGTATGAAACCCTGAAGAGAAGTCATTTCATTAACCTGGTCCTCTTGCATATATTTTCTATGCATTTCTATCTCATCTTCAAACCTCCATCTCCGATTAAAAAGAGAATTTGAAAGTATAAGGAAGACATATAAGGAAGACATTTTTTCAAAAAAAGCTAAGAGATGTGTATAAAAAGGAGAAATCAGTCATTTTCAACCCTGAAGCACACGGGAATCACCTGTAGAAATCCTAAAATAGATCAATGCCTTGGCCCCATCCCCAGATTCAAATATAAAGTAGCATGGGTAGAATCCCAATCTGTAATTTTTTCAAGCTCCCCAGAAAATGTTAATGTGAAGTCAGGGCTGAGAACCACTGGTCCAAGCTGCCTTCTCCACAAATCCTTTTCTCTCATCTACTAGTAAGTTAGCACTCCCAGCCCTAGAGCAAGGACTGAAAGCACTATCTTTAAAATTGCCCAATTTTGTTCTCTCGTTTACTCTGTCACAGAAAAAAATTTACTAATTTTCAACTGGAAGATTTTTTTTTAAGTGGGTATGGTAAAATTTATTTTAACTTATTTGAAATTCTCATTCCCAGTGCTCAGGATTTTATTTTTCAATCAACCTTCAAAAAACAACTTTCATTAGTACAGTATTTAGATTAACAGTATACAATAAACACACAATACACATTCTAGTTATCAACTTTCAACAGACTATCAGAAAATACTCAAGAGAATGAGTTTAAAGAGCTGATTACATTTTGATATTTTAACTACAAATATTTTTAGAATCTCAAATATATAAAGAAATATTAGCCATAATATGTCCTGACACTCATGATAGAAAAAGAACTCAGTAAATAATCTACCACTTTTTAAAATAAAAACTGGCATTACAAGATTCCACATCTTTAAGATTTACACTTTTGGGAGGGGGGAGGCAGTGGCGGTGTTCATGTTGTTTTCAGATCCTTGGAACAAAAGGAGAAAATAAAATAATGTTTTATAAAAATATGCATCTACAAATATCAGTTTCTTTTTCAAATGTCACCAACAACTGATACCTACTAGTTTCACCACCAAAACAATGCTAGGTTATTTTTGCACACCTAATTAGGATTTTATGAAAAGGCCTTATAGCCATGTGTACACACACCGTATAACTAGTGGAATAGTCTTACGGGAATTTTCTCTCCCTATAACATTACCTACTATATTTGCCTGCCATTTGAAAGTATTCATTGCTAGAATATATAATAAGTATTTCACAGAAATAGAAAATAAACATAACAGACTGGGTGTAAGGGAAAAAAAAATTTTCACTTCCCTTTTTACTACAGGAAACTCTGACTATAACTTTGACTCCAATATATCATACTCTGATACCTTGCCAAGTATACCACTTGAAGTCAAAACCAAACAAGTTAAAAAAATAGATAACACAATTAATAATTAGAAAAATTCAGAAGTCCACTACTTTTATAAAATATACTTGTATCAAATG
The DNA here is from genome assembly GCF_002837175.3 of Physeter macrocephalus. Classification (NCBI taxonomy): domain Eukaryota; kingdom Metazoa; phylum Chordata; class Mammalia; order Artiodactyla; family Physeteridae; genus Physeter; species Physeter macrocephalus. The sequence continues at coordinate 120,689,005 of NC_041221.1, read as the reverse complement.
GTATCATACGCCAACTTCAACTTAAAATTTTAAGATATATAATTTGTAATAAGTCCAATTTTTAAAATAAATACTATTACAAAGTATCAGTGCATTCAAGGCACACTCTATTCAAGGTAATATACCATGAAAGCAGAATTATATGTTAAATTCTAGGTTGGTAGAAAACATCCCACCCCAGAATTTTATTTTCTTCCCTCAAAATAAAAAAGTAATTTTTTTCCAATGGTAAAAATAATGCATAATCATAGCTGAAAATTCAAACACTACAGAGAAGTATAAAAAGTATAAAAATAAAAATCATTCCAAATCTATAAATATCTGTCATTAACGTAAATATCCTTCCAGGGGATGGATGGATTTACTCTGTATATTTATAACAATACTGCAACAATTAGAATTACAACAATTAATTCTGTATATTAATTATGTATTTATACATACATGTATCTCCATATATGTCCCCATACACACACACACACACACACACACAAAATTTTCTTTTACATATACTGAAAACAAAGAAATCTTTAAGATAACAACTTTCTTGAAAATAAAAATATATGAATTGTTCCAAGCACTCATTCTGCTTCTGCATTTTCATTTCAGCAGTCCAGGTTTGAGGTTACTTTGTGTGTGTGTGTGTGTGTGTGTGTGTGTGTGTGTGTGTGTGTGTGTGTGTGTGTGTGTGTGTGTGTGTGCGCGCGCGCACGCTGTTTTTGTCGACTGCTTGAGAGAAGATTAAAAGATTTGTCTGTTTGCTTGTTTTACTTAAACACGCACACACACAGACACACACAGACACACACAGACACACCAACTCTGGCTACAATTTTCCAAACCCTGAGAACCCAGATATCTGTATTAAAGGTACTTGGCTGACTGCTTTACATAACTAGCCCATGGTCCTGAGCAAAACTGCGAAGTAGACAAAACTTTTCATGGCCTCCCACCTTTTGGTCAGAAAGAGCACTACACTATCGATGAGGATAGGAGAGTTCTACCAACAGGTGTGTGACTTAAGCATTTCTCTCAACCTTCCCACAATTCATTTCAATTCTAAGTCTATGATTCTCCCCTGCCCCCACAATTTTTATTTATTTTTTTGTTGTATTCAAGATTTGTAACACCTATCTTTCCCTCCTACCTCAATCAGATTCCTTGATTCAAAATAAACCATTTCTGGGCTTCCCTGGTGGCAGAGTGGTTGAGAGTCCACCTGCCGATGCAGGGAACACGGGTTCGTGCCCCAGTCCAGGAGGATCCCGCGTGTCGCAAAGCGGCTAGGCCCGTGGGCCGTGGCCGCTGAGCCTGCATGTCCGGAGACTGTGCTCTGCAACGCGAGAGGCCACAGCAGTGAGAGGCCCGCATAACGCAAAACATAATAATAATAAATAAATAAATAAACCATTTCTCTGACTGATAAATTCCCATTTCCTCAAGGCATCTATTCTCCTCCAGGTATGACAAAGAAATCTGATGAGATCAAAGATGTGGACAAGTTTTGTCCAAGAAGGAGGGTAGCAACACAGAAAAAATTTAAATAAGTTTACAAGTACAAATGTTTAATTTAAAGTTAAAATAGCTTTATGAGTTCCATGAAAAAAAGTATAATCTTTAACTGATTTTACTGACTCAAAGTTAGTCAATAAGAAAACTAGCAGTGTTTTCAGTTCCTAAAATATTCATACCTGAGCATATTTAAGATAGTCACATAGAAGCAGCTTTCTAATCTTTCATCTGTTACATCTGTACAACACTTTAAAGTTCAAAGTGCATTTAGATGCATTATTTATTTTCATCCTTAAAACAAGCAGATGTGTAGATGTGGTGGTCACTATAGATTGCCTCTCTAACATCCGTTTCCCCCATATTCCTCCTTCCCACAATTTTTAAAAATATCCTCCCCTCCACCATGTAACTCAGGGAAATATGACCCCATCGCCAATTGCAAGGGTATATATCCTGATTGGTAGAAACTCACTATGATAAACCTGTCCCCCTTGTCATAACTGGTTTGGAAGTGTACATGACCTAATTCTGGTCAATAAAACATGAAGGGGAAAATATGCTGGTAGGCTTGAGCAAAAGATGTCCTGGCCAGTGCACCAGGATCTTGCTACCAGTCTAAGGATGAATCCAACACACATGGGAAAGCAGAGCCAAGTAAATTTCACAGAGGCTAACCAAAGCTCTGAAAAACTAACCCTGCCTTCATACTTCAGCATTCCATTTCAGGAGCTACTGCATTTCAGGCATTGTAATGTGGTGACACCAAGATAAATAGTATACCCCATCTACCTTTCCTTCTCCAACTTCGACCTCCTTTTCAACACCTATAAGCTTTTCTTTGCCTTTGGGCTGAGCTAGACAAGAAAGGCAAGTAGTTACTGTAAGCTGTTAGACCAGCACCCTTTGCACCAAGCTCAACTGCTCCTGGGTATGGCATTTCCTCTTCCAAAGGACAATTTCCTTTACCAATTCACTCCTGCAGTCCCTACTCAGGTTGAGGAGATGGTGGAATTACAAGAAGGCTCTCTCCAACCCTGATGCTGTAATAAAAGCTGAAAGGTAACATACGAAATCAGAGGAGGGATCCTATCAGGAAACATGTGGGAACCATGTGACCTGATAATTAAACAATTCACCCTAACGTATGAATGACTATATGTTCAGGAATACCAGTATTTCTCTTCTTTAAAAGAGGATGCTGTTAAACAAATCTCTATTAGAGAGTACAAACTAGGTGTTACTTTAGAAGTAGATACCCCTTCAATATATTATTATTAACCAACAGTTCATAACTTAGTTAAAAAGGGGAATCATAAAAAAATCTACCTTAAACATTTTAATGCAACTAAAACACAAAAATATACAACCACAAGACAGTCTTTTAATGCAGGGTCAAGGCCTTTCCTTCAAGCATGAGTCCATGGATTATAGTTCTACTTTATCTTTCTTGCAAAAACCACACCCATAGTACATCACCTGTGATTTCCAGTTTGTTTCTTAACCGTGGAAAGACATCTCACAAACACTTATAAGCAATTTTATTGCAGAATCTTATTGCAAAATCTACAACTTTTAGAGTTTTTTCCCTAGTCATTTAACTTCACCTACACCGATTTTAACTGTAAGTGACTTCAGCTACTCACCTGTTTCCAAAGCAGCCACTGGCTCTCATACAAACACCTTTTCGCCTTCATAGTTCACTGAATAACATCTCATTAAACTATGTAATTACAACAAGTACAAATGCCATTAACAATTTGTTGGGTACACAGACAAATGATTCTTGGTAGGTATACACGGTATACAATAACCGGTGGGAATAAAAGTTCAAGAACAAACTAGAGGGTAGTCTACTGCCATTTAATGTAGCATGGACATCAAGTAGTAAATGAATGAAGAGTATAACTTAATCTTTTGAGTGCGTTAAAGAGAGGTGAGCTCAGAGATTCTCCTGTAATAGGCTATCCCCAAAAATCTTTGCTCTTTCTACACACCAATCAACACTCTGACAACTCATATATATCAGCAACTCCTAAATTTAAGAGATTTGCATAGTGCCTGCTATGTGCCAGGCATCACATCATGGCACTTTGTATGAATTTTCTCAGTCGGGATGAAGAATATAATGGCAGAGAAACCCTCTCCCCGCCCCCTGTCTTTCCAACGTAGCTATCAGCTAAGGAAAGTAGTTCAACACAAAATCAACTAAATATATGTAATAAATTTGAATACAGTTAAAATCTGCATTACCTCACTGAAGAAGAAAGCATTAGAAATTTGTGTTTAAGAAAAAGAGTACATACATCATGAGATTTTACTAGTTACAGTAAAAGCTATAAAAATGTGGACGTGATATAGTTACGTGGACATAGATTTTAGCTACATATTTTCATTTAATTAAATTATAACTATGTGATATATCATTAGTAAAGAAAATAATCAAAACGTGTGTCTTATCTACCAAATACACAAGCACTTCAAGTTCACTGTTAAGAATTCTTCCTCAGAACTAGGATGATTGGCAGGGAGTAGAAGGAGAGAACATAATGTAAGAGAGTTAAGAACAAATCACTGTGCACCTTCCATAGGTCCCATTATAGAAGGAAACCCAAACATTTATAGTTCTAAATCTCAGCTTTGAGAAGGGAGCTAGAAAAAACATGGCTAACAGCAGTCTCCACGGTGTCTCTAAAACTTACCCATCCCCGCTTATCTGTCCCATTCCATGTTTTCTGACTAGTTCAGAGGCTCTCCAAAGTCACTTCACATTAATAGACAATACACACTTGATTTCCACACATTAACAATCTCATGTATGGTTCTTTCCTACAGATCAGCACAAAAACGATACTCTGAGGTAGCTTACGTTACTAGAACCATATCTTCTGCTCCTAGAGACTCACTACTAGTAGAGAACTACAGATATCCCAAAACCGCCATTTTCAAAGAAATTATATCTTAAAAAACAAACACCCAAACACATACTAACAACACCAATCAATACCATTAAGTGCCAACTGCATGAGAAAAGACAAAAAGGAAGAAGATGGAAGATTAGAGAAGACATCATTGGTCTAAGACTGCGAAGTCAGAAAAAAAAAAAAGAAAAAGATTTAAATATGCACTCTGCTACTTCCAAGATGTATCTTAAACAGGTTGCTTAAATTCTAGAAAACTCTGCCTCCTACTGTCAAAAGCAAGGCTTACACCACCTAACTCACAGAGTCGTCTTAACAATCATTTATGGTCCTTAGACAAAGTGGGCACTTAATAAATTGTAATAGGTATTGTTATTATCGGGAGGTTCAAGATACAAATTCAGTTATAATGTAAATCCTTATTGAACACTAAGAGGGGAATAGTCAGTAAAAAACTAACAAACAATCTCCCCTGCTACATGACTAGATGATTAAACAATGGTGTCATAAGGGTGATATTTTTCTAAGCACTCCTTTGATAATGATTAAGTTTGGGATTAAATTTTTTTAGAGTCGTCAATATTTAAGATAACTAAAAACCCTGTATATATTTATCCATAACTGTGGAAGTTTCTCATGTTGTCATCTTACTGGTATAGTCAATTCTCTTCCTATGTAGATTCTTCACATTTCACTTTATTCATAGCAAATCTCACCTTAAAGTATATTAACAATAATATAACTATCCAATGACCTGTATTTTTTTACTTATTGTTTCAGCATTTCCACTATTTAGTATGATATATCCTTTTGGGAAGCCCTTTGAAACTAAACAACTACTTGTTCCATTCTGAAAAAATGTGAACCAATAAACCACACCAGAATGGTGGTCTATTCCCAGCATGAAGGGGATTACAGAGGGGACCCAGAGAAGAAAATGGAAAGATTCCCATTTCTTCCCAAGTCATATGTTTAAAATCTAGATTTATTTCATATAAAACCAATTACCAGGTTACTACACACTCATATCCAAATGCAAGCAAAGAAATATGACAAAGCCATGCAGGAACTGTTATAGATTATATACTCTTCTGCTTTCCTCCATTAGTATGAATGATAACAAACTGACAATTCTAATTTGTTTCCTTTAAACTTACTAGCCTTATTTGCCTACCTACTTGCTATCAGCATAGAATCTATACACTTGGACCTTCATACCTTAAACTGACTCACTTTTAAATACAAGGCATTCTAGATGTCCATGGACTGATCTCCACCTAATTTTACAGCTTCAATTCCCACAGAGACCTCCTGGCACAGCAGCCTTAGGTCCAGCTCAACAGGCCCCATGATACCAAACCAGCACGCCGGTTCTCAACTGCTTCCTTCACCTACAAAACTACCCACACCGCGCCACACACACACAGACCCATTTTGACCATTAAAATATTTTAAGCCCCAAATGGAGTATTACCAGCTCTAACCTCGTTTATAATTCCCCAGTCAAAATTGGTATCTCACACACACACACACACACACACATGCTTCCATACATTTCTAATAAACCCCACAGAAGTCCTGTGTTGCAATTATTTCTGTGCAGGTCTGCTTCTCCCTTAAAGGTAGCTACTGGGTCTTAGTCCTCCTCATGTTTCTACCACTCTTCCATCCTCACCACATAGTAAAAGTCCCCTGCACAAAGTAAAGGTTCAGGTTGAACTAAACTAGTCCTTTGTTCTAATCCTAGTTCTTTTATTTGAAGGAATAAGTGACTTCTGTGTGCTGAAGATTTTGTTAATAGTTAATGCTTGTAAATCTAACAATGAAAATGTCAATAATTATATAATGCATTAGTTTTTAAGTTGATGAACGGCAGAAGAGGTCAGTGAGCACAATAAACCATCAGAAAAGATAATCATTTTCCAAGATTCCCCCAAAAGTCTCATACATATCAACATTAAAATTAAACTTTCTGTCCCCCATGCTAATAAGAACTACTTACTCCTTATACCTGAGGCATATCCAGAAATGCAAGCACCCTGAATGCAAAAGTGTCTATACACTCTGCTACAAATCTATACCAAAGCCATGCAATTTATTTTATTACACCTTTCTTCCAATTCCCATAAATATGATTTTCATCTTTTGTGCAACTATAAAGGCTAATGTATATAAAATAAGAAAATAATTGATCTTAACTCAGAATACAGTTGGAGCAAAGTTTGGGAAAAATTACAAAATACACTAAACACAACTCTCCACCCCCATCCAAAAAAGTTATTAAGAATGTCACAAACCAGATCTGATTTTTGGTGGGAAATGTTTTCTTAAACTGACCTCACATCTTATAACTTTTGTGATATTTTTCTTTCACAATCTGCTTATTTACAGGGAAAGCAAATATTCTTCAAAAATATATATATGGCTTTACTAATTAGATATTTTTAATTTTAAAAAGTATTCCAACTCAGATATAGTTTAACCTCTTTTACTATCTGTGGGCAAATGTCCTATCACAAGAAGTAATTGCAAACGTAAAAGAAATAAGTACTAACTTCTTTCCTTAACTTATTAAAAATCAGTAGGCTTTTAATTGTCCAATTAAAGTCGATGTTCTAAAACCAAAGGTTAAATAAGGGTCACTTGCTGACCAGCCTTGGTACTCATTACAACAGAGTTAATACTAATTCGCACAGTGTAGCAACAGTAGCCATCTCCCACACACACTCCCACCCATTAACTTTTCCTCCTTCCCTGAGAGAACTGGAATGATCGTTAACACAGGCCTAACTACCCTCACCCCTACCCTCACCCCAGGAGCAAACACACATCTCCATCACCACCCCGCAGAAGAGAAACGCGGGGGCTGTGGACCAAGAGAGCCGACGCTCCTGTGGGTCACTTCCCCTTTGCAAGTGGGAGAAACAAAGCAGCACCCTAACAGTAACCATCAGAGTAATTTTGAGCCCCCGACTAATGCCTTGGATAAGTTCTGAGCTAAGTCAAAAGCTCTATCGAATAGGTAAATCCCTACCCCCCCTTAAAACAAACACCCCATAGGGAAGTTTCTCCCAGAAATGAATGCTGGCCCCTGACACCTCCTCCAGCCGACGGAAGGCTCCCTCCCTCCTGCCTAAAATCCCCATTCCGAAGGGCCTGCCTAAAATCCCCGCTCCGAAGGGAATTGTCTGGACACAATCGCGGGGCGCTGGGGGCTGCACTCCCGACCTCTCAACCCTCCCCCCAAAAGTCTCTGCCTTTTCCCAGCTCGCCCACCTCCCCGCCGTCCCCACTCGCTCCGCACCACTCGGGCAACTTCTGCGGCCAGCCCGGCCCGCCGCCCGCGGCCCCCTCCCTGCCCAGCGAGCCCGAGGCACCCTCGCCCCCCGGCCGCGGCCGCCTCCAGCCCGCACCTCCGCGCCGCCCGCCCGGGTCCTCGCCCACCCCTCCCCGGGGCCCCCGCCGGCGGCGCTGCCCCCGCCGCACCCCACCCCACCCAGCCCGGGACCCCAGCCCGCCCAGCCCCACCCGGGGAGGAGGGCGCCGCGGCCGCGCCGAGGCAGCCGCCGGGCCGGGGCCTCCCGGCCAGGCGCCAACGCGAACGGGGCTTTACCTCAAAGGCGCGGCTGCAAGTGGCGGGTCGGTCCTGGGCGCGGGCGGCGCCCCCCGGTCCGTCAGTCAGCGGCGGCTGGGGCAGCGGCGGCGGCACATCGCACCCGCCGGCGGCCGGAGGAGGAAAGCGAGGCACGCAGGGAGGGAGCGAACGAGGTAGGGGGGAAGGAACGAGCAAGGGAGATAACGCAGCTCGGACTCGGTCTCCGCACTACTGCCAGTGCGTCCTACCGCCGCCTCTGGCCGGAGAGTCGCCGCCCGGGCCGCGGCTGTCGCCACCAATGCAGCCGGGAATGAATGCACAGCGGCGCCTCGCTTATCCGGAGGTCAAACATCCTTCTGCCTCGGGCATCCGGATCGGCGCCGGACCCGGAAGTGAACGCTTGGAAAAAAAATTAAAAAGGAAAGCGTCTTTCTAGCGGCGGCGGCCACTCGAGCTGCCCGCATCAGCGAAAAGAGCCGAGTAGAGCCGAAGGTTAAACCGACTTGCTCGGATTGGTTGGCTCGCCGACCGGAAGAAAGGCAGCATGCTCATTGGCTGGAAAGGCTTATAAAGGCGAAGCCACGCCTCCCTCCCCACCTCCGCACCGGCGGTGAGCGTAGCCGGCGTGGAGTAATTGTGGATGCGCGATGTCTCCCTGGGTGAGGCCTTGGGAGGAGACGTTTGGCGAGGTCTGTGGAGAGAGCTGGGAGAAAACTCTCCCATGGTTTAGAGGAGCTACGAAAAGTTCCCCGCTGCTTGAATGAGCAGAGAGCCTAAGGGTGCCAGTGTGCCAAGTCAGGGTGCCGAGGTTTTTCCGAGTGCGTGGAGCACAGCCCTTCAGGTGCCAAAGAATTTTAGGGCCCAGCCAGAGGGAGTGACCTCACTGGGTTGACATTTTCCCCCACTTTCTTGTAAAGCCAGGGCTGTATCAGGGATTCAGCTGCTTAGAAATATAAACTTTGGTTCACGTTTGTATTCCGTTTGCTGTCTATAGAGAACTTCGTTTGTGAGCTCAGGTAACCCTCTCGACTATTTAATGTGGTAGCTCTTATCTCGGTTTTTCTAGTGAACCTCCTAAAGTTTCTAGAGGCCAAACATCACTCAAGTCATCAAATTGTAGACACAAATTGGAACCGATGTTTTCTGACTCTACTCTCCAGTCTACTCTGCCCACAGAGGGGAGGCAGAAGATTACATTCTTTCTCTTATGGTTGGTTAACTCAGATGAAGATATGTTACTATGGAAGACCTGTATGGAAATCGATTCACCATGAAGGCATTGTAGAAGACTCTGAAACTATCATTTTTTTAAAATTGTGTCTAACGACCTTTCAGAAGTCAGACATAAAGGTGTGCATGAAGAAAAATCATAGTCTGGTGCCATGTTTAAATTTTTATTTATCAAACATTTTTATATTTTCAATACACTTGCTGCATTAAGGAAGTCTTTAGTCTCTTCTCTCTCCCTCTCTTTCTCTCTCTCTCTCTCTCTCTCTCTCACACATACACACACACACACACACACACACACACACACACACACGAAAAATTTGAAAGGCTCCAGTGAAACAAATGCACTTTAAAATAATTGAGGATTTATCTCATTCTCCATTTCTACTTTAGCAGACTGATGATAGGGTCGATGTGTAATCTGCAGGGGGTAGTTAGTATGGAAAGATGCCGTTTTTGTAATACAACAGTGCCTTTTTTTAACTCTCTACTCTCATGCTTTCTCAAACTGGAGGTTATGAAGTGATTGGTATCACCCATCTTAGAGGAAAGTGATAGTAAGGACTGCTTCTGTGTTTACCACACTACCATCTTTCTGTTAGAGACTCAAAAGCAACTAAGATTTGTGCATGCTCAGGCTTGACAATAATTTGCCTAATAAATAAAACATCTCCACTTTTCTGATATATCCCAGGACCCAATACTAGACAAGAAACAAAGTTAACCGTATCACTAAATGGGATAGAAGAAATGTCTGCAATACTGGGAACTCTAAATATTGTCATCAATGACCAACAAACCATTTTATACTCTCCACCTCAAAAACCTCAGTTTAGATCAAGAACACCTCTACTGACCCCTCAAAGTTCTGATAAATGTTTAAGAATACAAGTATATAAATAGATAATCAAATCACATTTTTAAATTATATATGGATAGGAATAAATATTTATGTTTTTAAACACCTCAGTAAAGACTGCTTTTTGTTAAAATTTGACCTAGAAGCTTCTATAAATTAAAATTCGCAGGTAACCTAGGTAGGAAGCCAATAAAATTTCATGTCATTCTATTAACTTGTAAGGAAAAAACTGGCAATATGAAAACAGCCTGTGTTAAAGAGGGAAAGACCAAATTACTTGCATCTCAATCAAAACTCTTTGGTCTGTAGCGTGATGTCTCAACATAAGCAGACAGATCATAATTTCCATCTGCTATATTGTACATCAGATATAGTTAATTTTTTGTGTCACCCCATATTTCCTAGCATTTGCTACTCTTCAAGTGTTTATATACTATTAATATGTTTTCATGTTTCCCAAAGCAGTGTCATATTTTTTATTACCCTGAACTTTATTCTGTTGAATTTATAGCTCTATAGATATAAGTATATATTTGTCCCAACATTTAGGCATACAACAACTGTTATGATTACTATGAAAAACAGGATAAAGCAAAAGAAGCTTTACTTATATATTTCTATTAAAACAAGCGGGGGTGGGAGAGTTACTTCAAAATGACTTCAGTCTAAAACTGTCATGAATTCCTTAGGAAAAAACAATTTATCAAGTGGGAATTTGAAAAGGGAAGAAAAAGAAAGTAAAATTTCTGGGTGCCTTTAATTTCATATCTGAGATAGTGTAAGTGTTCCAATATCTCCCTTACATCTTTTGATTCTTTACTTCTGTTACTATTTCTCTTCTTCTCACCCTTCTGCACACTCACTGTGGTTGCCCAGCCATGCCAACGTACACACATAGACACACCCATACAAACAGAGTGGAGAGACTGAAGGAATAAGACCTTCAATTAGAGCAGGAAAACTATTCCATTTCTTTCTTTCTCCCAGTTGAAATCATTTTTTAAAAATAAATTTATTTATTTTATTGATTTATTTTTGGCTGCACTGGGTCTTCGTTGCTTCCTGCGGGCTTTCTCTAGTTGCAGTGCGCGGGCTTCTCATTGAGGTGGCTTCTCTTGTTGCAGAGCACAGGGTCTAGGTGTACAGGCTTCAGGAGTTGTGGCTCGCGGGCTCTAGAGTGCAGGCTCAGTAGTTGTGGTGCACAGGTTTAGTTGCTCGGCGGCATGTGGGATCTTCCCGAACCAGGTCTCAAACCTGTGTCCCCTGCATTGGCAGATGGATTCTTAACCACTGTGCCACCAGGGAAGCCCTTGAAATCTTACTGCTTACCAAAAAAGAAAAAAAGACCAGCTTTACTTTCCGCAAAATACACCTACCAATCTCTCTCTCAAGCAAAGCACTTGTAGGACATGAAAAGAAAGCATTTGTCAAAAGAGAAGTTTGATAAATACAAGTTTCCAGGGTACCATTAAAGATTATGAGTACTAACACATAGATTTGTGTTGTAATCATTTTCCCCTCCACCCCTCGTTCATACCATTAAAATACTCTCCTAAGCCAAACTTGCTTTGCACAGATTGGTCAAGAAATACCCTAAAAATACAAATAAGCACCAAAGACTAATCTACACTCAACTATGTGGCCAATCTGGCTGAGTTAAATACAGGCAGATATTTCCCAACTAACAATGTAACCACCAACATTTGCACAAACTGATTTATATGATTCTGTCTGATTCTGACAACAACCTATGAAGTAATATAGCAGCCATTATTATTTTTACCCTGTTAGGAAAGAGGAAGGATGGTCTCAAAGTGATTAATTGACTTGCCCAAAATGATATAAGTGATAACCTGTTAAAGGTAAAATACAAAATTATGTGATTAAAATATTTACCAAAACTTTTCAAAATAAAAACAGAGGAAACATTCATTCACCTGGAGGACAGATGTAATTAGGAAAAAGTAAATGGTCTTATAACTGGAATTTATATGATAAATAACTGCTAGGGGGGTAATGTACAACATGATTAATACAATTAACACTGCTGTATGTTATACATGAAAGTTAAGAGAGTAAATCCTAAGAGTTCTCATCTCATGGAAAAAAAATTTTTTCTTTTTATTTTGTGTCTATATGAGATGATGGATATTCACTAATCTTATTGTGGTAATCATTTCATGATGTATGTGTAAGTCAGATTATTATGCTGTACACAATGTTATACAGTGCCCTATGTCAATTATGTATCAATAAAACTGGAAGAGAAAAAAATTTTAAGGTATGTGCCCTTAAAAATTTTATTTTTTTAAACATTAAAAAATAATAATAATAAGAGGAAAAGAAGAAGTAGATAGTCAAGAAGAAACAGGAAGAATGCAAAATGAGACACTGTAACAGTAGCCAGAGCCTGGGAGCAAAGCAGCACATTTTACTCAGATTAGGAAAATAACCTCTTCCCCAGTCAAGCCTGCAGTCAGGGGAGGCAAAGGAAGGATTCTGGGAGAAAGCCAGTCACAGACAGTAGCTAGGTCAGGTTTGGGGAAAGCTGTCACTTAGCAAGCTTTCCTTCAGATGGTTACATGAGTAAAGCCAGAAAGGGTCAAGACACTGTTTTATACATCCCAGGAAGGACGATTTTAAGTATTCTGTAGTTGGCAAAAATGAAAGTAGAAGAATCACAGAACTTTTCTGATGTATTGTATTTTATTATCATAATCTCCAGTATTGTATTTTATAATCACATCTTTAAGACTCCTTGTCTTAGCTCAGGCTGACATAAAATATCATAGACTGGGTGGCTTAAACAACAGAAACTTATTTTCTCACGGTTTTGGAGTCTAGATGTCTGAGATCAGGGTGCTAGCATGGTCAGATTCTGGTGTGAGCTCTCTTCCTGGCTTTCTGATGGCCAGCTGCCTTCTCATTGTGTACTCATATGACCTTTCCTCAATGCATGTGATCTCTCTCTCTCTTCCTCTTTCTAAAAGGGCACCAATCCCATCATGAGAGCCCCACCCTCATGAGCTCATCTCAACCTAATTATCTCCAAAAGGCCTCATCTCAAAATGCTATCATATTAGGGGCTAGGGTGTTAACATATGAATTTTGGGGGGACACAATTCAGTCCATAGCATTCCTCAAAGGAATACTTTCTATGTAGAGAGTATGTCATCTATAAATGAAAGAGAAGCTAAAGGTTAGGATAAAAATAAGGAAAGACAATTGTAAATAACATAACATAAAAACCTCATAGAGGAAAAGAATACATCCTTAAGAGAAAGAACTTCAATAAAGAAAACTGTCTATAGAGAAAAGCTACATACACCATGAAAAAGTGTAAAAGTGTCTTGCCAAAAAAAGTGGTTAAATCTCTAAGTAGGCAATTTAATTTTTGTTTTTTTCCGTTAACAGACCTGAAGTTTGGCTGCTTTTATGCAAGTTTGGCTGTTTGAAAGATGCTGTTTTTTGATAAATGGAAGAGTTAGCTAAAGCTGTGATTTTTTTTTTGGCAATGTTTTCAAGAACAGTTTGAATTCTGGATCATATATGAATCTAAGGTTTAGAGATGGCCATAATCATTGGTCCCCGTTCCATTTTCCTTCCCCTGGTCTCCTTTTGCTTTCCATAATTATATTTCCCAATATCTTCCTCAAGAGCCCATCCTAGCTCATGGGCTACATCTGACCAAGACTGAGTGTCTCATCAGCCCCACTCTTAGGAATCATACAGTCCTCTGGCTGAAGAAGCAGAGTGCCAAGTAGGAGCTCTGGATTAGAGTGTAGCCTTCCAACTGTGCCACCCCCCTATCTGTTATTCCTTACAATGGTTTCCCAGTCTATACCACTGGACTTCTTCTTTGGTTTCCTTTTCTAATTGAAACTGTAGCCTTTCCCAGAACCCCATCCAGTATAGAAATGGTATAAACTTGGTTTGGAAAATTATTCACTAGTCCAAGCTCTGACTAGACCCTAGGTCACTGGCTAAGGTCCTGCTCTGAGGCTCAAACTACTAAACTTCTTCAGATATCACCCGCTGACTAGGCTTACTGGATTACTATATCCTTCTTCCGGATAGTACCACATTGTTGCCAAAGCTCATCTAAGCCACATCTGAACTTCCTGTGCCTTCTGGACAGTGAACAAAGGACTACCTTGATTGGAGTCAGAATCTGTGTTTAATTATGTTTCTTTAGTCTCTCTCATGTTTGGTCATTCTTGGTCTTAAATTCATCACTCTCTTCACCAAGCAGTACTGCTAAATTCCTGACATATTGTCATCCTCCCACCTGTTCAGGTTGTGCTACCGATGCCATATCTGACTGGACAAGATCACAAGGTCAACAAAAGTTAAAACTGATGTGAGAGGATACCTTAGTTAGAACCTCACTTCCATTTAGTTCTCATTCTACTTCTTCTATAATTAGAATTACACCATTTTTCAGTTTCCTTCTATTTTCCTTCCTTGGACAATTTAAGTAATCAGAACCTCAGTTGGCTCATATGTAAAATGAACTGATAATACCTACATCATATAGATATCAGGAAGATTAAATGCAATGACATATCCACTTACCACAGTGTCTAGCATATAGAAAGCACTAAATACATGTTCATTGTTAGCTACCATGTGACCCCTAAGAACCTTCATTTTGTAATTCAACATGAATGATAATCAATAGTTGAAAATATCAGGTCCCAAGCTGTTCCATAGCTTTAAAAGCCCAAGAATTATGGAACTGGATTAGTGGTTCAGAGCAAATCAGTATTTTAATTTGCTCCAGGCCCTATTTTTCTTGATTTTACCATGTATACTTGGACATTCATGGTAGATTGGCTGTCTAGCGTCTGTTTACCCTTTCTTAAGGGCACCCAGATTTCCTTTTGATAAATTTTCTCCATCTCACTGTATTCCTTGACCTGGGGCTCTGGCTTCCTGTAGGTATGGTATGAGGTGGGGAAGAGTAATAGGGGACACATTGCCCAAACAATGCCAAATGGATGCCCTGCCCCTAAATTTGAATCTTGAGCAGAGAGACATGGAATCTGAAAACAGTTGGAATTGCATTCCATCCAAGAGCAGCATTCTGACCATACAGTTTCTGCTCTAGGACAGTGGCTATGATCTTACTTCCCAACCTTTGGAGCATTTTGGATTCTGCCCAAACCTGGACCTCCAGCTTCCTGTTAACTCTGTTAGACCACCCTTATCACCCGCCCACCCTCACATACACACACACACACACACACACACACACACACACACACACACAATGCCTTTCACTCAATTCTGTTTTGCTTGCATTACCAGAGCAAGTTTCTATCATTTGCAACTGAAGAATCCGCACCACTAAGCTTTCATTCCTGGTTTTTGGTTCGGCTCACCACTGTCTCTCCTGTTTGTATTCTTTCTTTTGTGGCCTGGCTCTGTGTCCACGTGAACACTTGAATTCCAAACTGTAGTTCAGTCCTCCTTCATGTCTTTGGCTTCGCCCTAGTATAATCTCTATCTTACTGTTGTTGTGAGGCTGCCTGGCTTCAGGTTTGTATTCTTCTAATTGACAAAGCTGGCCACACCCTGCCAAAGCTTTGTATTTCAGTGCAGCTGCCTCCAGTCACCAGGCACCTCTACCTAAGCTTCTGGCTGAAACCCTGCCAATTGCAGAGCTAACCCTCTGGACTGTGACTTAATGCTTTGTTTTCTCCCAGCTTGGGTGACTTGATATTAACTAAGAACAAACTTCAACCAAATTCCAGTACTTGCTGCTCTCTAGAACTGTTACTCTGTTACATAGTAGTATGTATTTGTCAATTTATATTCATGACAATGAATGCTAATGTCATCCTGTATCTCTTTGCCTTTCCATATGTTACCTCTGCTCTTCTGATCTGGACTCCTATCAGCAAAGAGATATCAACTTGGTCTCTTTACAGTGGAATAAATTCTGTGGTCTCAAATTACTATAGCTATTTGACTACTTAGTGATGGGGTACCTCTTGTTTTTACAAGCTATCTAATCAACTTAATCCTGGTTTTGGAATACTAAAGAGAATCTAGTTGTGGAGTGTTTGGACTCCAAACCAAATCTACAGTCTTCAGCTTCCTCCTGCATGCCTTTAAACCAGACATTGATATCTCACTTGAAATTTATAAGTGGTGTCAGAAAGGCAACAGAGTCATGATCAAGGTTTCAAAAAAGAAAATAGAATCTGGCTTTAGGATTCACTTCCAGATATCAGAAAAACCCAATGGTATGTGATTGTTACAATAAATGTTAATTATTACTGAACTCGATAGGCTAAAACATTGTCCAAAGAAATAGAAATAATTATCTGGCAGATATTGGAATGATGACTGATAAATAGAGGAAAAGAATGATGATTTTATCCTGTACATGTAAAATGATTTTTTAAAAGATTGTAATTCCAAGTGACTTTAAAATATAGTAAATTGACTATATATCCCTCATAGGTTATATCCTAAGGACAAAAAAAACAACGCAAAAAGTTTTCTTTTTTTTTAACCTTTCAGTAATCATATTGTTGGTGGTAGTCTTGTTGTTTTCCTGAGAGTGTTATATGTGTAATGTGGGATAAAGCAAAATAAATAATTATGGTATCTTATTCTACCATCCCTGATGTTGATACAGATGAAAGAAGAGACCAACTAAACAGCCAATAATCCTGAATTAGGATGGGAAATATCATCATGAACTCACAGGAATTTTATATATATATTTCTTAGCTCCATCCATTGAAAAGGTGCAGAAACAAGCCCAATTCAGTTGCAATGAGTACCTTTAGTCCCCACACTTTACAAATAACAGAGCCTTTGGAAGAGAGACAAGCAGAAAACAGCACAATATTAGCTTCCTATTGCTGTGTAACAAATTACCACAAACTTAGTGGTTTAAAACAAACAAATTTATTATCTTACAGGTCTGGACATCAGAAGTCCAAAAGGGTTCTCACTAAGCTGAAATCTTGTTGTTGGCAGGGCTATGTTCCTTCTGGAGGCTTTAGGGGCAAATTCATTTCCTTGTATTTTCCAGATTCCAGAAGCTTCCTGCATTCCCTGTCTCATGGCCACTTTCCACCTTCAAATCCATCATCACATAACACCAAATTCTGCTTTCACCATCACATCTCCTCTGATTCTCTCCTGCCTTCCTCTCTCACTTATAAGAATTCCAGGGCTTCCCTGGTGGCGCAGTGGTTGAGAGTCCGCCTGCCGATGCAGGGGACACAGGTTCGTGCCCCGGTCCGGGAAGATCCCACATGCCGCGGAGCGGCTGGGCCCGTGAGCCCTGCGCGTCCGGAGCCTGTGCTCCGCAACGGGAGAGGCCACAACAGTGAGAGGACCTGGTACCGCAAAAAAAAAAAAGAGAATTCCGTTGATTGCATTGAGTTCTCCGGCATAATCCAGGATAATCTCCCGGTCTCAAAATCCTTAACTTAACCTTAATTCAAAGCCCCTTTTGCTATGTGAGATAGTATACTCATAGGTTTGGGGAATTAGGGTGTGGACATCTTTGGGAGGACAATTATTCTGCCTACCACAGGCACCAAGTCAAATAGAAGGATTTGAGTTCTTTTTAAGGAGGTAGAGCCTAACCCCAGTTACCAAGATAAGGACCCACATACAAATGTCACTGTTAGTATAATTTTATCAGTCTTGCCTACAAGCCTTACATAATAATAAATAGGATAGAGTGAAACTAACAACTACTGAGTACCTGAATAAAGAGTGTCAGGCACTTTCTAAAAACAATCCTTTTGTTGTAGGTAAGTATCCTTTTCTCCTTTTTATAGTTGAGAAATTAAGATTCAGAGGGTTTAAGCAACATTCTGATCACTCAGCTAGTGAATGGCAGAGCTAAAATTTCAATACAGATATGTCTGACTCCATAGTCCATGTATTTATGCTGCTCTTCATGATGTAACAGGAGAGGTAAATAAGGAGACCCTGGCACATACTGTCAGACTGAAGGGTTACTTACTACACTGCTGTTCCTCTAGATTGAACCTGTTTAGGCAAAGAAAGAAAGAAGGAGGAGGGAAGGAAGAAGGGAAAGAGGAAGGGAGAAAGAAAGGGGGGGAAAGGAGGATCCTAAATTAGTGATTTATACCAAGCTGAACTAGAGCAACTCTATGTATGCATATGAAAGAGGGCTGGAAAAGGACAGGCTGAAGGAAAACCAAGACCTCTTTCTAAGCACAGCTTCAAGGATTTTAGCACTCACAGAAAACAGCACCAGTCAGAGAATTACTATGGTCTGTAGTCAAATACATCTTAATCAACTCTTATTCCAAATGTCAAGTCCCAATGAGTGAGAGGATCATTAAACCAAAGAGCCAATATTTAACTGCGTACAGTTGGCTTTGTTATATATATAGGTCTTTTCAGCCATGTAACTACACAAATAGTTATTAATAATTATTTTTAGTAAACATTCTCCAACTGTTAACTGCTAACAATTCTACATCCCAGGCATTCTTTTCAACTAGTTTATTCTTGAGGACTCAATAGGAAGTTACATTGTTTGAAATTAGGTAGTGTCTGTTCTAACATGTCCAGATTAGGCTTAGCTTTGATAAGAGGATGTCCATCTAATTAATAGGTCTGCCATTAATTAGCAAGAGAGACATGTGTTTGAGAGTATAACTTTAAGCTGCTTGTTGTGTGATACTGAAAATTCATCTTAAAAAATATTTTTGGAGGATTTGCTAAAAAATATGCAGTCCAATTTCAACAGATACTCTCAAATTTATCACTGGATTTAGTCAGGTGTATCTGGCCCGCATTCTTTTGTGTCTCTTCTACTGCCCCCCAAAACACACCTTCATAGACAAGCTTTACCAAACTCTTCCTTTCTGTTGTGATATTGCTTTCATTGAGGGACATTATAAGAAACAGCCCTATGAAACTCATTATAGTAATTACCATAGGAATACTTCAATGATAATATTTACTATATCATATCATATCTTTTACATGAGGACCCAAGAAACAAATTCCTTTTATGTTACAATACCAGGAAGAGATATGGTTCTTTTAAACAGCTGGTTTGTTTTCATCTTACAGATGTCATAAATCAATTAATTCATATTTACTTCCAGCGCTGATTTCTAGGAAGCCTAGAGCCAACTTTTTTAGCCCATTTCTAGGTAGTCCACATACCTTTTGACATGCATGTTGGGAACCAACTCTGGAATAATCTTATTTCATACATTATTTCCCCCTTTTATATTGTTATACTGTAAGTACTTTTGTAAACTGCCTTGGTTCCTTTAATAATGAAACAGAATACAGAAAATATGTAAAAAAATTAAGATTCTGCTTGTCTATTTATTTAGCATATTGCATGAATATTGTTAGTTTTTTTCCAAATTTGGAGAGTATATTTGGGTTATTGTGACCTAAATGTGGCATTCCTGAATTTCATACCAGGGGTTTCTGAGGGGCAACTTGAAGAGAAATGTATTCATCTTCTGGAGCAGACAAAACTGAGGTACAACAAGACTGAAATGACTGTAAATTAGGAGTAAGGTGTTATTAAATTAAGGTATTTTACTCAAAGAAAAAATGATATCTTAAAATATAAGCCCAAACAAAGAAGCAAGAGCAGGCAATCATTTGCATATGAAGCTGCTTTCCACATGTGTATTCTATGTATATATTATTCCAAAATATGTAGTAACAGGGACTTATTTATTTAGTGATGGTTAATGATTCTCCCAATTAATTGTCAACTGAACCATTGCTAGTAATTCAAAAAATGTTTTAAGTAGCAAATAGCTGTCAACTCATTACACATTGAACAAATATAATAATATTAGCAATGATACTACTGAACATTTATTGAATGCTTACTATATACCATATACTTATTTAATTTTCAGGACCCCGGGAAATAGGCATTTTCATTAAGTCCATTTTACAGATGAGAACTGTAAAGGAAAGCCACTGGGGGATTTAACAAGGAGCTTGGCATTATTTGATTTACATCTGAAGAAGGTCTCTCTGACTGCTAAGACGAGGTTAGGCTGAAAGGGCAACCATTTAGGAAGCAATTTTAACAGTGCACACACAACATGATGACTAGGAGCAGAGAAGTAGTAATGGAGGTGCAGAGAGGTGTGAGATTCAGAATATAGGTTAATTAATATAGGTGTGTGTGTGTTACGGTACACAACTTTTCTTTCTCAAAGGCTAGCTTTCAGTAGGCTAAATGAAGGTTATCAAATGGTTAGAATTTAACATTACCCTGTCGTTCCAGTCCATGGCCAGAGCCTTTTGTTTGGTGATTTGATGCTGCTGAGGGAGGCTGCCTTCCAACAAAGGGGTGTGATCTCGTTGTGGGGAGAGCTGGAGAAAACTGCCACCTTTTTCTTTGTATTCCCTTTTGGTTACTGCCACGTCAGTTCTCCTTTGAGCAGATCATCAAATCCTCTGTGTTGAGAAACAAGAGGGAACAGATGTTAGGGAGCCAAAAACTTAGAAGTAAATTAAGACCTCAAAACATCTTAGTTATTTCTTGACTTTCCCCTTCTATATGCCTTCCCCTACTTAGTACAGATTTTCCACATGTAAAGTAAATAAAGCAGCAGGGATTCTAACAACCTGGAAAGTCTCAAGTAAAAATGTGAGAACAGCTTAAATCTTTGTCAGGCTTCAAGCCTAAGAAACGTGACTAAAATGAATCTGTTGTGAGTTACCAAATTTTCAGCTCCTGAAAAACAAAATGTGTTTCAAATGACCTAGCATGATGATGTAGACATTCCAGTTCTACCAAAGAGCTAATTCTTACCCTCTTTTTGCCTCAAACATATTTTCTCCCTTTATGATATCTTCATTGTGGTCTCACTAATGTGAGTTTCCCATATGTCTCTCTACTGTCTGCAAGTAGATTGTATGTTTTATGGATTCTCTAATGTGGCATGAGACTGCCACCACACCATTGGGCAAGCCTGGACAAGATCCAGGGTGGGATGGGCAGTCATAAAGGGTGTCTCTGTGAGTTTGTAGCTATCTACGTTATAAATGTGTGCATATGTGTATAATATATTGATAATATGCCTTTGGATAATACATAATCGACATAAGATGTGTTAAGTAGTGTATATAATATGTAAATATGTTTATGTACATGATATACAACAGAAAGATAAGTAGTTGTTTTGTATGTTATCCATCCACCCCTACTATTATAGCTCACAGACACTTTTAGTGACATTGGCTCTGTATCACCTCATATGAGCAAACAATTTCAACCACAGTGAACTCCAAAAAACTTCTGGACCCACATCTTTTTCAGAGTAAAGTTTTGTTGATCTCTGGTGAAATAAATGGCTCTTTTTCACCTTGAATTCTTTCTCTTTTTTGAAACCATAGACTTCCAGATCACTTTGAAGCAGATCCTGAAGAGTCTCATGTGCTCTCAGACTGGATTATGAAGACTGGCTTGGTAAAGTTACTGGGAGTGAAGCACAGGAAGCAAAGGGTACCTCTGTCGTTGGAAGCTAAAACAGATCTAAGTGTGCTGAAGCTAATTCCATTTTAATCCCACTTCTAGACCCTGAGCTAATTCCAAAATCATTCTTTGGTTCTAATAATCTTCATTGTGGGTCTTTTTGCCTACATTAGAACAAAGTTTCTAGGATAATTTCTCCCTGGCCTCTTTTAGTACCTTTCCTATTCTCCAACCAGACCCACCTCAATATACACACAAACCCCCCAATTAACTAGAAGAATATGAATTGCTAAGGTGACTTGAATAAAGCTAGCTCTCCAAATATCTTCAAGGTTAGGAGTGAGAGCAACTTCCTGCAATTACTGATTCCTAGATATCACCTTCCTTATTTTATCTTCCAGATCTTATAATATTTTCATTTAAAAAAATACCTTAATTAAATCACCTATGTTTGAAATACCTAGAGTGGTTTCTCATTCCCTGACTGTGTACTGACAGAGGTCTAAAGCAGCACTTGAGATGAAAGCAAACCCCCGGGGCTAAACTGACATTCAAAATTGGCTCTCTCTCTCTATCTGTCTCTCTCTTTCTCTGTCTTATTAATTGGAGGCTTTGTCTTTGTCACAGTTCCTAGTCCTCCTTTTGTTACTGTAGTTTCTCCCTATGGGAAATTCACTATTTAGGTACCTGGTACCATCTTATTGTTCCCCGGGTGCTTGGGACAACTTCACCCATTATTGGTGCAGCAGTTCATGCTCTCCATCCTTCTCAAACCTAGATTTCCCCTTCCAGACCAACCAGCCTGTGTGCCAAACTTAGTGTACTTTTCCTTCTGAAACATGACATAGTGGAAGGTATTCTAAAGTTAGAGAGAGAGGGTATAAGTTTATCAGTTTCACAACTGGTGTGTAACCTTGAAAAAAGATACTAAATCCATTTGCAACTCAGTTACCACACCTATAAAATGAGAATGATAATGAAACCCACTTTCTAGGATTGTTGTACAGTTCAAATGATACCAACTGTGTTGAGAGCTCTGTAGACTGTACAAGACTACATGCAAGAATTTTATTATACTTTTCTAGGTCATAACTCACTATCAGACAGACTTTCTGGATATAATTCTCCATCTAACAGTGGCCTAATGATTACTGTGGTAAACTAGTTAATAAGTTACTATAAGATGGGTAGGACCTTCCTCAGTTCCTCCTCAAAATCACAAATGAAGAAGCCACTTTCTCCACCAGTATGAGTTAACTCCAGTGGTATGCTAGTAAATGTTTAACAACTGGCTCTCTGGGGAGGAGAGTTATGGTTTGTAGAATTTGCTAATTTCCATAAAGTAAATATTCCCACCATGGCCAATTTCAAGCAACCAGTGCAACATCAGCCATCTTACAAAAATTCCTCATTATTTAACAATTGGCTGTCCACCACACCACTGTTTCAGTCTGCCTCACTACCATAATAAGAGTATTTCTTGGTGTTAATATAGATTATAGATATTGGATATTGGTGTTGGCCAAGATTAGGTTTTTTCCTTTACTCTTTATCAGTTAGGGATCACCAAATCATCCTTCCTTTAATAATATCCTTTTATAACAAAAATCCTGAAAATAAAGCCCTACTTTTACTTTTCTAATTAGTGAAATTGTTCTCTGCTGGTGAGGATACCATTTAATTGTAATTTAATTAACTCTCAAGAGTTTAAAGGCTATGGAGTATATTTCGGAAAGATTAAGAGGTAACACAATGGCTGTTAAAAGTCCAAATAGTAATAGAATGTATAAAACCTATAAAATTAATACAACTAAAAAATATCTAATATTAATATATATTTTTAAAATATTAACCAAGGTCTCTGCATTTTGTGTATTAAAACATCCCTTTGCATTTGCTTTGTCTTTCACGGGCTGACAATTCTCTATCGTTGATGTCATAACAAGATGATCACCATGGAGAGATTGTATTGGCAACATGCCCACCACTCCAGTTACATACATGCTTCAGAGAATTGATCTGGTTTCCACTGACTCTTGGAGGTGGGAGTGCCCAGGGAATTCTTGCTGACTCAGACTATGCCCAAATTGAAGGGCTTTTAGGTGTGTAATTTCTGGTCTGCTTATGGGTTTGAATTAACTCCACTGCATTCTTACACATTAATTTAATCTTGCTGTTAACGGTGGTTTTAGGATCCTTATTGCCACCATAGACCTACCCCAGATTATACTTAAACCCTTAAGTAAGTTTCTATAGGCTAGAGATGAATGAGACCAGCACCTCAGGACTAAGCCCAAGTGAAAATTGTTACCACGTCGTGGTGAAAACCATACTGACATACAAAGTCATTTATTTGGCATACTGTCAAGCATAAGCTTATCTATTTGTGGTCTGAGCAGTTCTGTATATTCATCTTCTGGAGAAAAGAAGAATGTTAGCACAAATTGATATTTTAATCTATTGCCTTTCAGCTCTCTTCCAACCCAAACTAAAGGGGACAACAGAAGATAAGGTATCTTATAAAGCATCACACTAAAAATTCATGTTTGAAAGTCGCTTATAGGAAGACTCTTGAAAATGTGCTAAAAAGAGCTTTGGACAGGTGATATTTTGTATATCTTGGAATGATTTATATTATACTTTCCTTACAATGACCTTAATTATTATAAAAGGATAAAATTGGCAGTGTAGAGAACTTAATATCCCAGTGGATTACATCATGACTTGGTTCAGGACAAAAATGGAATATAGCCGAAGTATAGGCTATGTTCTCCTTATAATTTATACTTTAATTAAAAATTATATTTTCTAGAAAAGAACACAAAACTTGAATATAATGAGAGATTACTCCTTGTAAATTAAAAATATTTGGAGGAACTTAAATTTATATAGGAATTTTCCCTTCAAAAACACCTCAAAAAATTGGCAGTCACTGACATTAGAAATGATATCAACCAATTTCCAAATACTATATTAAATTTCAGAGGCATCAAAGGACATTTTCAGAAGAGCATGAATTCCCCTAAAGCTTAGGGGTAGTGATGAATATCCTAATTACCTAGAGGAATCCCTTATGGATAGATCGTCTATGTAAAATTATCTGAAATTATTTTATTCTGTCCATGTTTTTCAGCATCTGAAATTAGACCAATAACTAATAACCGTTTTAAAACATACTCATCTCTCTCCCACCTTCTCCTCAAAACTACCCTCCTCACTCTAATCCCTGGCAACCAGTAATCTTTCCCCCATTTCTAAAAGTTTGTTATTTCAAAAGTGTTATATAAATGGAATCATACAGTATGTAACTTTCAGGATGGACTTTTTTTTTTAAGGCAAACATGAGTTTGGTATGGAAAACTTCACACCAAGAATTGACAGCACATTACCATTTCCACTGGAGATAAAACATTCATCGAATAGATGCTACAGGAGGTTAATTGACAGGCCTAGGAATGAACACCTGGGAAAGCACCAAGGAGCCAGGAACCATCTGACACACTGAATAGTGTCCCCTTCTCTTTGCTCAAGGGTCCTAACTAGAAAAACACCCTTTTGGAATGCTCTACCTTGTGACTACTTCCTAAAATACCAATACTCAGCAGAATTACCCATTAAACAATTCGCTGAGGCCTTCCCCACAGCCCCCTCCAATAAGGAGACTCAAGACCACTGCCATGGGTAGCAGGAACACGTGTGTGGAAGGGGGAGGAGGTACCACAGTTATCCTTAAGGTTCACAGCTGTTTTGATTAGCAGATGAGCCAGGCTTGGTCACCATCTTGTCCCTTGGTAAAGGAACATGGGTTAGGATAAAACTGTTTCTAAATATTATAGGTTTCAGTTTTTCACTGGATGAGAAATTAACTATGACCCCCATCTTCTGAGGATTTAAAGTAATTTAACCCATTGCAGGGATAAACCCAAAGAGTATGAGATGTCAGTGTGCTTGGGAAAAGGTTAGGCGCTCTAGTTTCTAATTTTTTTTAAAAAGTGTCATTTGAACTTGGGTGGGTAAACTTCAGGTTCTGTGATGCCAGCTTCTGATTGAAACGTGTCCCATTAGAAAAGTAGAGGAACCAGAGTTATCTATTGAGACCAAAGGTCAGAAGTCTCTTTGAGAACATTTTAGAATAGTGCATGTTTCTCTTTAACACTCTTCTCCTCTTCTTTCAAATTATCAAATGTCTTCACCTGAATTTTGATACGTGAATCACCACACAAAAAGAAGTGATTTATATAGAAAAGGAAAGAGTGGAGACCTTTCTAGCATTGCCAGTTAACAGGCACCCTCTGGCCTGCACTGGGTTCACGTCCTGGAAAGTCCTCACAGGTGCGTGTGCTGAGCCACTTCAGCCTCCACGTAAGGAGTCTGGGTTGACCAGAGTAGAACGTTGCTCCCAGCAAGGAAAAACCTGGATTCCTGAGCTGCTTCTTGCTCCACAGCAGGATTAAAGATGTGTGGTTTCCAAGGAGATACTTGAGTAACTTCTAAGGTAACTTGCTGGCCCTTCTGATCCATGTTGTCATACTAGGAATAAGGAATCTGAGCAGCACAATCTCTGCATTCTTGAAGTTTATTTCAACAGGCTGGTCCACTCCATCTTGCTGCTGTCTGCTATTGTTTAGTCAGGACAGTTGGTTCCGGGTCCTTTCTCTTCTCTTTACAGGCCCATAGGCCGACCAGTACTGGACTTTTCCATCACTGGTCACTTTTGAGATCTCAGGAAAGGGAGCGGCCATGTTCTCTACTCACGGTCCACTGGGATGGGCTTTTTGCTTGCTCAGCATAATTTCTTGGTGCTTCATCCAAGTTGTTGCATCTATCAGTAGTCCATTTCTTTTTTTTTTAATACAAAGAAAATATTTTTATTTGTGTAACAAATATTCTAAGAAATGATGACATAATAAAATGAACAGAGTTGAAGTGATGTCAAGACACAAGGTATGAAATGCTATTGATGAGTAATCATTTTGTTTCATCCAACCTCCCATTGATTATTTTAGAGAGCATCTCTGGTATATTTCTGACTGAATCTTAAGCATGATGTATCCAGGTAATTCAATTATGAAATCTTTGAAAGAATAGTTCCTTCCATTAGTACTCATTAACTCTTTTTTTCTTTTCCTACTTTTTCTCTGGACTAGCAATTGCTGTGCTGGTGCATGTTCTTCCTCAGAAAGCGGTTCTTCCTTAATGTGTTTCTTCTCCTCCTCCTCCCCCTCCCCCTGCTCTTCCTCCACCTCCTTCTCCTTCCTCACAGATATCTCCTGTTTTTCCACTACTTGTATTCCTTCTTCTTCTTCTTCTTCTACTACTTCTTCTTCTTCAACTTTAATTTTAACCTAATAGTCCATTTCTTTGTATTGCTAAGTAGTATTGCATGCTATATATTTACCACAGTTTATTTAACCACTCATCTACTGAAAGACATCTGAGCTGATTCCAGTTTGTAGCTATTATGAGTAAAGCTGCTATGAACATTAAGTACAGGTTTTTGTGCGATTGAGTTTTCATTTTTCTGGTAGAAACACTCAGGAATGCAATTGCTAGGTCGTATGGTAGATGTTTAATTTTTTAAGAAACTGCCAAATTATTTTCCACAGTGGCTGAAATATTTTACATTTCCATCAGCAATGTGTATATGAGTGATTCAGTTTCTTCACATCCTCATCCACATTTGGTGTTGTTACTATTTTTTATTTTAGCACTTCTGATAGGTGTGTAGTGATATCTCATTATTGTTTTAAAGTGCATTTCCCTAAAAGCTAATGATGTTAAACATCTTTTCATGTGATTACTTGCCATCCATATACTTTCTTTGGTGAAATATCTGTTCATGTCTTTTCTCTACTTTCTAACTGGATTGTTTGATTTTTTACTATTGAGTTTTGAGGGTTCTTGATATACTGTAGATAACAGTCTTTTGTCAGATAAGTGGTTTGCAAACATTTCCTCCCAGTCTCCACACTCTCTCCTCATTTTCTTAACCAGGTCTTTCTCTGAACAAATTTTTAGATTTTGATGAAGTCCAATTTATCAAATTTTCCTTGTATGGAAAATGCTTTGGTGTCATGTCTAAGAAGTCTTTGCCTAGCTTGAGATTCTAAAGATTTTTTGTTATTTTCTTCTAAAAGTTTTGGGGGGTTCCCTGGCAGTCCAGTGGTTAGGACTCGGTGCTTTCACCGCTGTGGCCGGGTTCAATCCCTGGTTGGGGTACTAAGATCCCACAAACTGTGAGGTACGGCCAAAAATAAATAAATAAATAACTTATTTTTTAAAAAAAGATTTACAGTTTCACATTTTACATTTAAGCCATGATTCATTTTGAGTTAATTTTTGTATAGGTATTAAGTTTGAGTGTTTTTGTTTTGTTTTGTTTTACTTATTCAATTGCTTATGCAACTGTTCCAGCACTATCTGTCAAAGTCTACCATTCCTCCTTTGAATTATTTTTGCCCTTTGTCAAAAACCAGTTGAGCATATTTGTGCAGGTGTATTGCTGGGTTTTTTCTTCTGTTCCATTGACTTATTGTGTATCCCTCTGCCAATACCATGTTCTTGATTACTGCAGCTATATAATAAGCCTAATACCAGGTAGAGTAATTCTTTCCACTTTATTATTTTTTGTAATGATTTTTAAAGCTATTCTAGGGTCTATGATTTTCCATATAAATTTTTAAATAAGCTCGTCTATGACTACAAAAATTCTTGCTGGAATTTTGGTATAAATTGTATTTAGCCTACAGATGAATTTGAGGAAAATGGACACGTTTACTCAATTGAGCCTTCCGATCTATGAATATGGTATTTCTCTCCATTCAGTTAGGTTTTCTTTGACTTCATCAGTGTTTTATAATTTTCAGCATACAGATTCTGTACATACTTTTTAAGTGTAAATCTAAGTATTTAATTTTCTTTGGAGAAATTATAAATCGTATTGTGTTTTTGTTTTTTTTTTTTTTTTTTGGCAGTACGCGGGTCTCTCACTGCTGCGGCCTCTCCCATTGTGGAGCACAGGCTCTGGACGCGCAGGCCCAGGGGCCATGGCTCACAGGGCCAGCCACTCTGCAGCATGTGGGATCCTCCTGGACCGGGGCACGAATCCGTGTCCCCTGCATCAGCAGGCGGACTCTCAACCACTGCGCCACCAGGGAAGCCCCGTATTGTGTTTTAAATTGTGATCTCAGCATGTTCATTTTTGTATGTAGAAGTGTGATTGGTTTTTGTGTATTGCTCTTGAACCATGTTGTTGAAGTCCTTTACTAGTGCTAGGAATTTGTGGGTTTTATTTTGTAGATTTCTTGGTATTTTCAGTGTAGACAGTCATGTCATCTGACATTAGAGATTGTTTTCTTTCTTCCTTTCCAAACTACATGACTTCTATTTATTTATTATTATTTTTGCCTTATCACAGTGGTTAGAACTTCCAGTAATATGTTGATTAAATTGGTGAGAGTAGACCTCCTTACCTTAATCTCTGTCTTCCACCATTAAGTATGATTTTAGCTGCAGGCTTTTTATAGATGCTCTTTACCAAGTTGTGTTATTTATCTTCTACTCCTAATTTGCTGAGAGTTTTAATCATAAACAGGTATTGAATTTTGCAGCCAAAAACATTTCTTCACCAATTGAAATCACATTATGAGTTTTGTTGTTGATACAGTAGATTGCATTGATTGATTTTTGAATATTTAACTAAGCTTGCATACCTGGAATAAATGCCACTGGTCATGGTATAATTTTTTAACACATTGTTGAAGTTGGTTTGCTAATACATTGTTGAGGATTTTTGTTGAGAATCTATGTTCATGAGAAATATGGGTCTAAACATTTGTTGTTTGTTTTTTTGGTGCTGCCTTTGTCTGGTTTTAGCATCCAGGTAATACTGGCCTCATAAAATATGTTGGGAAGTGTCCTTATCTCTTCCATTATCTGGAAGAGAGTGTGTAAAATTTGTGTTAATTCATCTTTAAAAGAAGTACCACTACTGCCCTTTCCCACCCCCACCTCCACCTGCTGCCTTGGTGTTTCTGGGTGAGGGAGGAGAGTCTCAGGCCTGTGAGAACAAAGAGGCTTCCCAGACCATGCATGCTACTGTACTAGGTCTCTCTTGCTAGCTCTGCCTGCCTACCTTGGTATCTCTCGATGGAAAATGGGAGTCTCAGGCCCGGCAGAGAAGGAGAGTAGCTCCTCTGGTCACTTATTTCTGTCAATGTTCCCAATATGTCTCACTTGCTGGTGATGTCAGGTTCATGTGGTATTGTCAGAGGGAGTCTGGGGAAGGAATGAGCCTAGACAGCCTGGGCTGTCTTCTATTGCTAGGTTGAAAGTCAAGGAACTCTGGGTCTGGGTGGCCTTCCTTTGTTGGGTAGGGGGATTCTATTGTTCCTACAATTATATTGTTCTGACAATCTTAGGGTCACAAACCACCTTGCATTCTTCTAAACACATTTCACATTTCTCCTTTGGTTGTCTCTTGCACCATTTCCAGCGTTTATATTTGTACTTAGCAGGGAGGAGCGAGAAAAACAGGTCTACACCATCCTACCCTGTTTGGAAGTGACCTTCACTTTTAATCATAGATGCACAAGGACTGACTCAGTCCCAGAAGGTCTTGAATTACTTGAATTCTACATAAGCAGACAAGAATTTAATATGAAGATGAGGAAGAAGAGGAGACATAACCATTCATCATTGGAATTGACTTCAAGCTGATACAGCACAAATGAGCAAAGAGACAAAAACCAACAATGAAACAGGGAACAAAGGTCTTTCCTTTGTAATAGGTGCTGGCCAGCTTGTCTTTTCTTGGTATTTATCTCTCTGCTTCATATTTTTAATGTCAAGCAAAGTTTTTTATATCTAACATTTAATTATATGGATTGTGAAAAATTTGTGAAACTTGGAGAGCAACTGTACTGTCAATCAATAAAACAGAGTCAAAAGGAAGTTTAACTCAAACTATTGGACAAGCAAAGAACAGTTTATCATTCATCAGTCATAGATTGAATGAGACATCAAGGTGGTAATTAGCAATAACATGTTTGTTTCTTATCTTGCTACCTTATCTTCCTTCTTTTCTTTTTAATCATTTGTAGAAAATACATGTTGCTTCCTTAGGAAGCATTACATGAATTTATTTCCTACCTTGAAGAGAAACTATTTTGATTCCATACACTCATTATTGATCAACTTCTGCCTGTGAAAGTGAAATCAGATACTGTTCTTTGAAACTCCTTATTGAAATTTCATTAAATAGGCCAACATTTGATGTTGTTAAAGAGAGCAGTATATCCTTTGGCTGAAGTGGATTGCATTGAAATAACAGGGAAAATGATTTTAGACATAGCTTGTGTCCAGTGGTTATTATTTTTGAAACCAGTCCAATTACTATATCATTAATAATTTTTAAACTTTTTATCAGTATATTTTAACTCACTTTTGAGAATGATCCACCCACTTCAGGGTAGGTGCTCCCCTTTGTAAAAAATGACATAGCAGAGGGAAATGACTAGGATAAACTTTGCAAAGTTATACTGCATAGATAATTGTTATAATACCCAATTCAATGTGATGCTAGTGTAAGAAGTGCTCAAGGTAGAATCAAAACCATATACCAGGTATTACTCCCAACACTATCAAGAAGCAAATCTAAATCATTTCAAAAGCCAACCGAATTTTAAGTAATAGTCACTGGTGAGTATTATACTACTCTTAAGAAAGCTTATAGGGCTTCCCTGGTGGCGCAGTGGTTGAGAGTCTGCCTGCCGATGCAGGGGACACGGGTTCGTGCCCCGGTCCGGGAAGATCCCACATGCCGCGGAGCAGCTAGGCCCGTGAGCCATGGTTGCTGAGCCTGCGTGTCCGGAGCCTGTGCTCCGCAACGGGAGAGGCCACAACAGTGAGAGGCCCACGTACCGCAAAAAAAAAAAAAAAAAGAAAAACAAAAAAGAAAGCTTATAATAGCAACTTTATTCTGACTCTAAAAATAGCACTCTTCCACTCAGAAAATACTAGCAGCAGTAGCAGAAGCAGCACCAGAAGTCCAGCTGGAAGTCCTGGAAAAAATACTTGTGTGTTATGAAGATCTGCAAGTTCTGAGCTATAATGAAATTACTTAAATAAGACACATTTGAAATTGTAATGTACTTACTAGATTACTTTTTGAATCACAGAAGAATGTTTATATTTTTTAATGGTATCAAAACAAACCCTAACAGTTATTGATATTTGTAAAGAAGTGATAACACAACTAAAACCTATTTAACATTGATTATATGCTATCTATCAGTTTCTAAAGAGAGGATTAGATTGCTTTATTTATTATAGTCAATATTAATATATTCAGATAACCTAACATTATAGTCAATATTTCTATATTCACAAATTAACTTTCAGTTCTAGGTAACCTAACTTTCTATTCTAGATGAAAGGACCCAGTCTCTGCTTGCTTATACTTTTCTAGTGATATCCAAAATTTTATTGAAAGACTAGTGTATACCACTTAGTAGTTCATGAACTCCTTGAGAGCAGGGATCCAGTCATTTATCTTCATGGTCCTAGAACTTGGTGCCATGTGTAATACATAATGGCATTCTGGATGTTCACCATATATTTGTTAAATTAATTTTAAAAAGAAACTAATAGAGAAGTGTTAGTTGAACTAATATTTATATACCAAGCACTATGCTAGGCCATAATCCTCACAAAAACCCTATCAGATCCATGTATTGGTTAGCAATCTTCTGGTGGCAAATAATAGAAAATGTAAATCAAAACCTAGTTTGAGGAATAAAGGGAATTTATTGGCTTGTATAACTAAAAAGTTCAACAGTAGGTGACTCTTCAGGTACAATTTCTACATTGCTCTGGCTGAATTTCTCTGTAGTTCTCTCAGCTTTGCCCTCTTTTGTGTATCAAATTCAATTTCAGCTGGCTTCCTTCATGGTAGCAAAATAGCTGCAGTCATTCCACGACTCACGTCAGCACATCATGCCATACATAGGAATAGAGGGTGTCTCTTATAGCAGACGTCTTAGGAGAGTTAGCATGTATCTCAGAAGCCCCCCACCACCACCTCCCCAAAAGTCTCTCCATGCAGCTTTAGCCTAAATTGGATGAAATGATTAGCCTGTACGCATCAAAGTCAACTATTAGAGTTAGGGTTGGATTCAATGCTTCCCAAAATGCCACTGGCTGGGAAATAGGGGATTTTCTTAGGAGAGGGGACAAGAGAACTGAATGCCAGATAGGCAATCAATATATGTCCACTGGACATATCAGTAGCCCTAGTTAGCTTCAGAGAGTTTAAGTAACAAGCCTGAAGTAGAGGGCAGTTTAAAACTAGGTTATAACTCTAAAGCTTGTGTTCTTTACACTTTAAATTTTATCAGGTGTTCAAAGAAACTGCCAGATACTGTAAAACATCATCCTTGTCCTAACTTTAGAAAACTAAAACTAAAATAGTCTTATCCTAGGAAAAAATGTGATTTAAATAAAATGTCTTCTCCCACTCCTCCTCCAACTCCCACCATCCTTACTTCCACATTCCATGTTCCACGTTCAGAATCCTTCCCATCATTTCAACCCCAACCTTGTGCTCTCAGAGTCCCAGGTCAGTGGTACCTAATCCAAAATTATCCGCCCTCTTCATTCTCACTGAATTTCCATTCCTTTAGGTTTTCGATAAAACAACTCAGCATTAATAATAATGTAATGCTTTACCACTTCAGGAATATTTGCAATTTATATCAGGATACTTTTGGACAAAACCCCACACTCTTGCCCCCCAAGATCTCTCCAAAAGGAATTTTAAGGGAAGGAGATACCAAAACGTGGGCGAGAATTTTGTTGCAGACAAATCTTTCCAGAACTCCTGAGTTCAAACACTGAAAGTGTTGGTTCCCATCGCTTTCATGAATGCGTTTACTGGCATGCCAAATTGTCTTTTTCCTAAGAGTACAGTTGACCCTTGAACAACACAAACTTGAACTGCTCAGGTCCATTTATACGTGGATTTTTTTCAACAGTAAATACTATAGTATTACAGGAACCAAAGTTGGTTGAATCCACGGGTATGGAAACTTGGACATGGAGAAATCAAATATGTGGAGGGCTGAATATAAATTACATGCGGATTTCCTACTGCGTGTAACTTCACGCAGGGTCAGTGCCCTGAACCAGCCCGTCTGCTTCGTTCAAGGGTCAACTGTATCGTCTTTTTCCTAGAGTATTCCAACTGGCAAATGCTCTTCTTTCCCACCCGGCCCCCATACATTTTTCAGGCCCTTTTTATATTTAAAAGTTGTTATTTGACTGATGTTTCTTACATGGTGGCTGTTTCATTTTCAGACTGTTCTTTTGTCTACTGCACTTAATTTACTAATTATTATCCTCATTTAAAAATGACTTCCAGGTTTCAAGTTGCTTTTGAAGGCGATTTTATCTTTCCCGCCCCCAAAAACAAGTAAGTTTCACTTTCTTAAGGCCTTTAAACTCCCAAGAACAGATAATAGAAAAAAACACAGTATGCCTTAAAAAAACGTAGAAATTCGTATTTTTAAGAATGATGGATTTTGGAATTTATTCATCAAAATGTCAGTTAGCTACTTCATAGTCATATAAAGCCAACCCCAGTTGAATTCTAAATTCAGGAAACTGGAATGGAGTTGAGTGGTACAGTGTTGGTTAGGAAAAAGGAAAGTTACATCACCTCAAACTGCCAACATATGTCTGGTCAGATCTGGTTTGAGCTGGTGAGAGCTCGACCAAATATTTTTAAAACTCATAGTGAGTCAGAATTAGACCATGCGTTCTAGGGTACTGACCCCTTGCTTTAATGCATGTGGGCTGACAAGGAAGTCTCTGTGTAATTGTTTTACGGCCATAAGCTTTACCAATGTTTTCCCCTGAGTTGCAATCACAAACATTTGCTGCTTAGCTGCCTGCATATAGGACATCCCTTCCTGCCCACTACCCACGCATAGAAATACTGCTCTTTCAATATTCTGAGCTGTTCAGCCACTGCAGAATCAACCCACACACAGTAACTGTTAAAGTACTTATTATGTCCTCCTGAGAATCTGATATGTTAAATTCTGTTGTTTTTTCCTAATCAAATGCAACATTTTACATATTTATAGACTTTTTCCTAAGTTGAATTTTAAAAGATTCTTGATGATCTTTGCAAGACAATGTCACAATTGTTGAAATTTTGAATAATTTCTATTGCTAGCAGAATGGGGTTTCTTTTAAGGAAAAAAAAAAAAAACTTGTTCTATAAAAACCAAGGAATTTCAGATGTGGGTGGCAATTCACTTGGACATCCATATAAGCTGAAATTAACTAAGTTATGGGTGTGATTCTGTCTGCCAACATTTATAGAGTATTCCCTACACTCATAATGTGATACTTAGCACCCTGGGGGTGGGGAATGTGGGGTATGAGTTGTGGTGAAGATTCAGTGTTCCCATTAAGAGCTCCTGCTCACTGCTTCAGACTGAATATAAAGTGTTCTCCCTGCCCACTCAAAAACAGACAAGGCCAGCCTGAAGCAGAGACCCTGAATTGGGGAGTAGTTAATGTTAGAATAATAAAATAGAAGTTTGGAATACAGGCTAAGGGCTTTAAAGTTTATACAAAAAAGCAATTTGGCACCATTGTATGTTTCCATGAATTGTGTGTGCAAATTCGATTATTGGTTCTTTTTAAGTATCAAAGCAGCAATCTTAGATCTAGTTTCTTTGCAGGTGTAATACTTAAGTGCTATTTTTACATCAAAGTTATGTTAAGAAAGGTTGGCAAGGCTGAACTCTGCCTCTATACCTTTCATGAAACAAACATTTATTGAGCACCTACTAAGAGTCAGTCATGGTACTGAGTACAGAGAGACAAAAGATAAGAAAAGTAAGGAAGATGGCTAAGTTTAAGGAGCTCTGTCTAGTGCGAAGGGAGACATTTAAACACATAATAACCATCTAACAAAAAATTCTATAACTGAGACATGTACTTCAGGAGAGGCTGACCCACAAAGAAGATGACTTAGTAGGCTGGAATAAACACTGGTGTTAAGACAGGAGGGATATTTAAATGGGCTGGATGTTTAAGTGGCCAGGTTGGGGATGAATAATTTCCTGTTATGATACCTTTAGTTCCTTGTGTAACCTTGTAACTTAGGGGTGTTGGTAATGAATCCTCAAAAAGTGTGGACCTCTGTGTAGCCTTCTTTCCCGTGGTCATAGAGCCCTAGGTCTCTGTTGGGCTCTGCTCTAAGGCTCATCTTGTATTCAATTGAAAAGGATTTAAGAATCTCTGATTCAACTGTCAGTGAGCATCCTACCTCAGGACAAAGTGGACTTAAGCAGGTTGGTTACAGCTATGGGGAGCAGGCATAAGAGGGGGGCCAGAGTGCTAGTCACTGAGAGCATTTGGATAAAGGACGTACATTTGTATCTATGGAGTGCTAACTATGTTTTCATCTAAGGCTCAGAACCTAAGATCACACAGGCAATATTAGAGCTGAAGTTCTAACACAGTTTCCCTGACTTCAGAGTGAAATGGACCCATTCTAACCAGTTGAGCAGAGTTCTTTTAAGAGAGAATGACATTGCATCTTGTTTCTTAAACTGGGTGGTAGGTACATTGGAAACTATTTGGTATTTCTTTAAACCTTACATATATTATCATTAGGATTTGGGGTCTATTCAATATTTACTAAAATAAACTTAAAAGGTAGAATTAAAAGGGAATACTGGATGAGCCAGAACTGCATAAAGAGGTGTTTCTAAATTGAAAAAAAGAGAAAATTTGGCAGATAGTCAGCTGGCATCATTAGTATCCCACCAGGAATATCAGAAGTGTTCTGATGGAAGAAGCATGGTGCTGGGAAATCCAGAAGCAATCAGACAGAGAGCCTCAGGGGAATTTGATAGTAGGGCACCGGCACCCAATGGAAGTGAAGGGAAGCACCCAACCCTATGGTGGGAATGAGGGACTAGCAAGAAGCAAAGCAGGGTCCGAGTCCAACTCAGATCCGGGAAATAAGACGAGGTCCTAGTCCCTAGAACTGGAATCTCAGAAACAAGGAGACTGGACCTCAAGAACAAGGCAGACTGGACCTCTATTCTAGAGCCAAACTAAGAGCTCCTCAATGCACAGACCTCTCAAAGCTGAACTGGAGTTTTACAATTCTTTATCAGAGATAAGCCCATAATGGAAAGGGTGAAGATAGTGTCAAGAGTGTAGGGCTATGAGGAAGAGGGTATTGGGACAATGATTATGACAAGTCCTAAAATGTTAGGGTGTGAAAAATACTGCCTGTAAGGTTTATCTGTTGGTTTTTCTTGCCTTTCTTCTGGTAATAGCTTCCTAGTTTGCTTTTGAGATCTCTCCCCATCCTCCAAGAATAAAGGCATAGCAGTATGTCCACCAAAGAGTCTTGCCCACCCTAGGCTCAGGACCCTAGCTAGGTAAATTGTCCTCTCTCTATCCCAGAATTTGAATCTCAAAACAAGAAATGAAGAGATTGAAAATAACTGATGGCTATTTTATCAGTCTGGACTTCAATGGACACTTAGATCACCAAAGTTGTTCAGGTTCCAGTCCTTTCTGAAGTCTGTGTCTTCAGTATTTCCTGCATCTTGGAAATACCAGGATCCCTCTAGTGAATTATCTTTTTCATTTCAATAACTAAGGTCATTTCTGTTGCCTACAACCAGTATCGTTAAGTGACTCAGTGTGGAAGATGACAGCAAGATTCCGGGCTCTTTTCTGAATCAGCTTTCCCAAAGGTAAATTCAGGATCAATGTCCCTGAGTCTGCAGTTTGGAGAGTCAGGTTTCTCCAGGAGCCTACCAAGCCACGCAGACTCCTCCATCTTAACCTCCTCCCACCCCATTTTCTGTCAGCTAGTGAATACATTTTCCTAAGCCCCAAAATGCTTAAACCTTGACCTAGTTCTCTGTGATTTCCCTAAAATGTAAAACATTTCTAAGTTAATAGGTTTGCTAAATTTTTTCTGTCATGCTCAAAGTTTGAAAGAAATGTTTGATCTAAAATAAATACATCATCATACAAATGATATATTTTTCAATGTACTGAAACTGAGTCAAAATTATTTTGGACAGGTCAATGTCTTTACCTTAAATTATATCAGGCTAAACATGACCATTTTATTATAAATGTGACAAAGAAAATGACACTTTTCTAATTAAAAACCCTAAGAAGAAAAAAAATCATCTTTTTTATGTCCATGATGAAAGATTTAAAAAGAAAAGCACACCGTTTAAGAATTTACAAACTTGTAGAGATATGATACTTTCTTTTCTAAGTCTTTGTTTCAATCACAACATTTTCATTATAAAAACTCATAAAGCCATGAATAGGGAAGTTAGAACAATGAGGCTTAAATACGAAGAGGTAATTGAAGTTATTCATAATCATTTTCACTGGCAATAAATATGGTATTGATTTTCTATTCTTGCAACTCTTGCAGTAATGTCCTTGGCTTGAAACTCAACCTAAGCTAGGAAGTAGTAGCAAATAAGGCAGTTCCAACCTAAGGAAATGGAAAGAGAAAACAAGACAGCAAAAGCCTAGATACACTTCAGAGATGAAAGTAACTGCTGGCTGACAGTTAATTCTGCTGGTTAGAAGATGGTGACAAGGTGCCCCAGGCTGAGAGGGGACCTGATGTATACTTCCAGGTTTCACTCTGTTCCACAGCTAGAGGCTACACCAGTATCATAACCAGTCAGAATCTTCAGTCAGAGGAGAAATGGCTGAGAGTCTCCAAGTCTGGATGGATTCACGTCCCCACAACTACAAAATCTATTCAAAGTGTATGCCCTACTGACTGCCAGTCAATAGCATTATCTGAGTACACGAGGAGAAGCAGAATCTCATTTAAATTTAAAAGGAATTGATCAAATTGGAGAAAATTTAAAATTATCGTGAATTAAAGCACAAACCATTAACGAAGCCCTGGGGAAATTCATTCCAGAAGTGGAGCACAATAATTTCTTACAAAATTGAACATGTTGAGGCTGATGTTGAGTAATTTACAGATAAAGATCAAAGCCCAAAGTTTTAACTGGGAAAACTGGATTCAAAATAAAGGAACATCAAATCACAGAGTCTTACTTGGTAAGTATAATTCCAGTAGTTTTGAGGGATTCGATAAAAATGACTTTCAAAGAACAAATCTATGCTTTCCTGATCTTACAGTATTGGTTTTTCATCATCATTAATCAAATCTAAGAGTCACACACACAAAACAAACAAACATGGTACAGGATGAACTGTGCCTGCCTCTAAATCACAAGAGTAGTTGTAAGACACCTTCTTCTAAATATTTATTTTCTTCAGCTTCTTTTTTAAATTATATTTTTGGGGAATATTTACTATCTAACAAAACTTACCTCCAAAAGAAGGTAACAATTATTTGGCATCAAAGGTAGAAAGACAGGTCATATGAATAACTGTCAAAAGACTTTTCAAAATAGTAATATGAAGGCTCATTTAATTTTCAGGACTGCAATATTTGGGACATGAGTCACATTTATTTTCACAAAGCAAAACTTCTTGTAGCCACATAGGAAATGTATACTTCGTTGCAAATTGTAGAGAGTCCCATAGTGGGAAAGGCGTGAAATACAACTTGGCATGTAAGGGGTGTAATCTGTGTCAAAAAGGAGAGAGTCAACAGCACCACAGCCAAACTGAAATCTACAGTGTCCGTGTGGGTGGTTCTCTTTATCCCAGCATGCTCACACTCTTGTCAAGCGCCTCTTTTCAGGATCTTCTAGACTGGTGGCCGAGTGATTCCCTTCTGCTGAAGCTTGGAATAAGCTTGGAGCAGCTCTTCTCCCTTCAGCTCACCACTCTTGCGAGCAGGAAGAACAAAAACAGAAAAAAACACTCTAAACTTTGTAAGCATACACATTTTCATGAATTCCTATACCTATCCTTTTCTATCACTGAGTGATATGTAATTATTCAGGTGTTTTTCCAAGCTGGCGTTCTATAAACTTATAGAATAATGAACTGGAAGCTCCTATATGGTTCACCCAATCCAACTCTCAATTTATTGATGAGACAAAATTCTGTCCTAGTGCCAGAGGATTCATCCTAATTCCCCTCTCCAAATCATGAAAATGATCACTTTTTGCCACAGTTGCCGTTCCACTGGGATTGTTCTTTACTCTCTTGTTCCACACATTGGAATCACTCATTTATTCTGGGTGATGAAAGACTTTTGTGTATTAGCTCTGCAAAATACACAAATACGCTGCCTTGACTAAAACACCCATTTAAAGGACTGAGTAGTATGTGCTCATTAATGTAGAAAGCAAACACTTAGTGTAAATTTTTTTGAATAGGCCATAGCCCATTAGAACACATGATTAATTAGATGTCCAAAATATAACTGGAGGAGAGCTGTTATGCTGTCTTTGTGGTGATCTGATGTTGGTATCAGATTCTACTGAGCATACATCAGATCTTCCAGATGCTCCAGAACATGCCATCCTAGAAGCAAACAGTTACCTAGTGGGAATCCAGATGGCCCAACACTCTCTGTTAGGTGTCAATTGACACTAAGAACCCTGACTGATAAGAAATTGGTAAGATGAGTGAGTATAGGGAAACTTTGAGAACAGCCCCTGATGGAAATGCAAAGAATCTGGGATTGGTTATCTGGTATGCTTGGACTTAAAGACAATAAAATTAAACTAATATTAAGGCATGCTACTCTGTCAGCCTATTCATTCAGATTTAATCAAATTATCATCTAGAATGAAATATCTATTAAAGAAAGGACTTAGAGCAACCTCATGGCTAATGCCATAAAACAATCTAAAGAGAATGACTAGAGTGATTATATGTCCAGTTTTTCCTGGATATTTGATGTCTATTGTCCCAGCACAGTTTTCTTTTTTAAAAATTTATTTTGTTGAAGTATAGTTAATTTACAACGTTGTATTAATTTCTGCTGTACAGCAAAGTGATTCAGTTGTACATACGTATACATTCTTTCCCATATTCTTTTCCATTATGATTTATTACAACTAATGAATATAGTTCCCTGTGCTATACAGTAGGACCTTGTTGTTTATGCACTCTATATATATTGTTTGCATCTGCTAATCCCAAACTCCCTATCCATCCCTCCTTCACCCCCCCATCCCCCTTGGCAACCACAAGTCTGTTCCCTATGTCTGTGAGTCTGTTTT
This sequence comes from Physeter macrocephalus, assembly GCF_002837175.3. NCBI lineage: Eukaryota > Metazoa > Chordata > Mammalia > Artiodactyla > Physeteridae > Physeter > Physeter macrocephalus. Next base: position 120,648,186 of record NC_041221.1, on the reverse strand, counting down.
GTAGATAAGTTCATTTGTGTCATATTTTAGATTCCACATATAAGTGATGTCACATGGTATTTGTCTTTCCCTTTCTGACTTACTTCACTTAGTATGATAATCTCTCGGTCCATCCATGTTGCTGCAATGGCATTATTTTGTTATTTTTTATGGCTGAGTTATATTCCATTGTATATATGTACCACATCTTCTTTATCCATTCATCTGTTGATGGACATTTAGGTTGTTTCCATGTCTTGGCTATTAGTCCTAGAATAATTTTCATTAGCATACCATCCCCTTTCACTCTCCAAACTGTCCTGGTGTGGATGATAAATCCTAGGTTCACCCTAAGATGAGAAGATCAAGGAAAGTTGGATGGAGTAGTTGCTTTGGTTGGTTCCAGACAGTTGAAGTTTATAAATGATAACAGACTTCTATAGCAGTGCTTTAAAAAAAACAAGCAAATAAACATACAAAACCTGTTATCCTTGAAGTTACTGAGCTAAAATGGCAAAAAAAAAAAAAAAAAAAAAAGAAAGAAACCTCCCAATCTGACCCAAAGTGTTGTTGTCAATAAAATCCACAGCATTTCCCAGTCTTGTGTATGAAAATTAGAGCAGTTATTGAAAAAGAGTTGATCTGTAAGAATAGGAATAGGGATATTTGGAAGGAATAGAATGTCTCAAAGGGCAATCTCTTCTCCCTTTGGGGATAGGGCTATAACTGCCTTGCTTGAAGACCCTGTAATAATCTTACCTGAGGAAGTTATCAAACAAGGGAAATCCGAGTCCATGTGTCTGACCTCCACTGACCCCAATTGCCTCCAGGCCTATAATTAGAGTCCCTAGAGAAGAGCCACCAGCGGTCCTGTTTGATTTTTAGAACAACAACAAGACCTCTCTAGACTTGAAGAGGCCTGCCCTCAGCTACCACAACAGAGTCACAGCTTTTCACCTAATTCTCAGACCTGAGTCCCTACACAGACATCCCTAGATCTTTGAGATGATGCAGGATGCATTTAAGAAAGGACCTTGTAATACTTCGTAAATATGTTTTGTGGTTTTCTTCCTAGCTTTCCACAAAGGAAATTATTCACTTACCATTGTAACTCTGCACTTGGAAAAGGGAACTACCCAGACCTTTCAGGGATATTTGGACATTGGCTCTGAGCTAACACTAATTCCAAGAAATGGCGTTGACTCTCAGTGTGGTTCACTAGTTGGAATGAAGACCAAAAGAGTTCAGGTAATGAATATAGTTGTGAAAAAATCCAGATCGTGGAGGCCCAATGGGTTCCTGAACCTATCTGATGGTCATTTTTCTGGTTTTTAAATGCAGTATCAGTATAGATAACCTCAGCAAATGGCCAAATCCCCACACTGGATTCCTGGTCCCTGAAGTATCAGTTTGTATCTGTTTTTCTGGCATAATTATTAGTAATACTCCTTTTCACTATCAAAAGTAAACTGGTTTTGATGATCAATTATATGGTCACTCTAGCTATCATCGTACGGAGGATCAGAGAAAACTCTTAGAACTCCCCATCCCTGTCAGAATGTAAATCAAAAGCCATACCATATCCTTGGGAGGAGGCTGGGAGAGGTGGGAGCAGAGATACAAAGTTAAAGGCTACCATCAAAGACTTTAAAGATTCAGAAGTAGCTTGTTTGGCCTATGCAGAAATCACCTAGGATTCCGAAATATTTCATAAACATTCTCATCCAGTTGACTATCATAAACCTAATCTGTTTTTCAAATCATAGTGGCCAGTCCAGACTTAGTTTCTTTACTGGAGCAAATAAAAGCAGATTTTGGTTTGCATCTATTGATGTGGCAAATGCTTTTTCAATAAACAGAGAATCTCAGAAATTTATTTTCACTTGGCAGGAGCAGTAGTATACTTATCTTGTCTCAGGATTGCAACAGCTCTTGAACTCTGTGTCACGGTTTGGACCATAGCATACCTGATTGTCTCACCATTTTGTAGGGCCTCATGCCAGTCTAATACAGTATTGCTTCATGCTGAAAATACCCAGAATAGAAGGTAGTGGTGACTTTAGATGAGCCTCCCACTTGTTTGAAGCACATAGGAATATCCTTGTAAATATGAAGGACAAGTTAATACACTTTGCATCTGATACCTCTACAGAGAGAGGCACAGCACTTGATAGGCCTCATTGGATTTTGGAAGCAACATAGAGAAGAGGTGTGCTTCTTTGATTCAAAGCTCCAAGCTTTGAGTGGGACTTGGGACCTGTGAAGGCTAGACAGTTCACACTTCACTGCAGGCTGCTCTGCTACTTGGCATTTATGACCTAGTGAATCCCACAGGGCTCAAAATTTCTGTAGCGGATTAGAATTCTCTCTAAACTCTGTGAAAACTTTAATGTACAATCACAACAGAGGCCTGTAGGGTGTTCGAGTGTGAGCACGTTCTCTTGGCCAAGTAATAATTCTCTGAGCTAGCTTTGACTAGCTATTGGGTCCTAGTAGAGATTGAACACCTGTCTTTAGTACTCCATTCACAAACTTACCCTCATAAATAAGATATTTGCAATAAAATTGGACATTCCCTGAGACACTCTGTTCTTTCTTGATGAACATGTAAACAAAGCGGTCACACTGAGACAAATAGAACCTATGCATGGACTTGCCCTCACCAAGGCTGGCCTGACTATTGCCACCACTGAAAGTCCAACTTGACATTTGTAGTAATTAGACATGAGCCTCCAATGTGGTCCCCAACTCCAGGCAGACCAGACAGGCAGTTGGTGTCAGGAAGAGTACATTTCTTCATGAAGGGGCAGTTTTTGTCTTCATTGGAATGGATATTTATTTTGGATTTGAATTTGCCTTTCCTGACAAATATACCTCTGCAAGCAGCACAGTCTATGGATTTAATGAACACTTTATTCGTTAGCAACTTCTCTTTCAAAATGTTACTTTTAATAAGTATACTTTTTAGTGAAATAAGGCAATAGCCTGATGCCCGTGGGATCACAGGTCTCATATGTGCCATCACTTGAAAGTAGTTTGCCTTATAGAGTAGCCTGTTGAATTTGTCGATTAAATATTCAGTTTTGTAGCTTAGGGAACCTGGTCTGGTGTGCTATTCTGTAGATGCAGTATGTACTCTGAAGCAAAGACAAATATTTGGTGCTTTTCCACTACAACAATAATATGTGGGTCCAAGAACCAGTGGGTGGTATTGGGAGGGGCACCTCTCACTATTAAACCTAATGACCTATTCGTCCTTCCTTGTTGGGGTTCTGCTGATTTAGCATTCTTAGTACTCAAAGATTTCCTTCACCAGATTAACAATTATGGTTTCAGTGAACTGGAAGCAACAACCTTGATCTAGCCATTTGGGGGTCCTCATGCCACTGGAAAACAAGCTAAGAGGGGAGTATAGTCATGTCTGTGACATAAAAGATATGCTGTTTACATTATGGGATCTTGTATATAAATTATGTCAATTTGGGGGGCTTAAAGTATTAAAATGTCTTGTTCTAATAAAATCAGTAAATTGTAACAATTTTCTGATAGATGTCAGTGAAGTGTCTTGAAGACGGAGTGTCTTTTCCTAATATCCACAAAGGCACCACATAGACTATAGAAGTCCCAGGTTACAGTGATGTGTAGGCAAATTGAATCTATCAAAAACAAATGTAGTTGCTACCATGCAGGAGGGTAAAGAGGTGTTTAGATGCACACAGGAGATAGCTGGGATGCTTTCTAGTCATGCAAATCTTTTGTTGAATTGGACTTTTCCTTCTGTGTACACCCTTATAATCTCTCCAAAGCATTCTAAAACTTGAATCTCTTCACAAGTCTGGAGAAATAAGTTTAAAGAGGATGGCACAGGAGGAAAATTGCCTTCCTCCTTTCAGATAAACCCCTCAGATAAATCACCATAAATGATTTTCAGATGTCCCCACATTTCTCAAGAAAAATTTCTGATGAACAGAGTCTTGGTCACATGCCTGAGTGTAAGCCTCCAGGAGCATGAAGATGGAATATTTGACTACCGTGGCTTCTGTAACAGGTGATATTGCAAATTGGGGATTCTGCACAAATAAAAAGGGGACTGAGATGCTAGAGCCCCTCCCCCACTGCCACAAAAAGGCAATAAAAAAGTCAACTATCTTATATCACTGTAATTACTATGTGCTATATTTATAAAAATAATTAAGTCAATCTACAAGTAAAATAAACAGGAAGATCTTTTTTAAAAAAATCTATGATTCTATGAATGCAATTGTTTGAAACAATTCTTTGAAAGCCTTGTTTCAAGACAACACAATTCCAATATTGCGAAAGAATTTTGACAACCCCTTACAATTCAGTGAAATGGTATTTAACTTTTGGGGGCAGAATAGCCTATGATGCTGACAAATGACAATGACAGTTTGTCATCTTTCCTTGAGATACTAGAGGTGACTAAGGATATAATTTCTTGGATATAGCCTCCTGAAATCTCCTATTTACTTGTCTAGGCTCCGTTGGAAGTATCAGGAAGGGTACACTGCAAGGTGTTGCCTGCAGAATCCTGAAAGGAGGTAAAGGCCAAGCAGGTCAAGGTGAAGTGTTTCCCTAAGCAGCCAGAAGCAGCAGCATCAAGGAGGTGAGTATAAATCATGATGGAGGAGGGATACCAACAACAAAGAAAAAGATATGAATGAGGTCAGATGTTGAGAAAGCAGGAATAAATCTGAAAGTAGAAGGGTCAGGGGAAAAGCTTTCTGTGTAGAGTTCCCACAAGATGACAAAGTACCAGCTGTGTGGTATGTGAACAGCCCAGAAAATGTTGAGGCCATGCAGGACCCGGCACCAGTCAGAAATCTTCTGGGTCAGAGGAAGGAGGCTGAGTTACAGGTAGCTGCTTAGCATGTGAAAGCCTCTTGATTTCTGCCCAGGAGTCACTGATTATCAAACCTAGTCATCCCTATAGTCAGGCAGGCTTTCGCCTGCACCTATGCCCATAGCATAGTTGCTGGGAGGCAGAGCTCTGCAACTGGGGGATGACTCCCATTTCTCTTTCTGGGTCACTGGGCTACCTTTGCCTGTGAAAAGGAAAGGTGATACCCTCTGCCTCATCGAGTTACGAGAGGATTCTCTGCACCTTTTATTTGGAGCAAGAACTGCGCTGCTTACATGTAAAGGGGTTCCTCAAAAACCAAGCAACTTGTCGTCCTCTTCCATGTTTGAGAGATTAGAAATTGCTCTATGACACATGATAGACTACCATCGGCTTTATATGGTTGCAATATCTTCAAAAATCTCAAGAAAAAGAAGGGTAATAGTTCTTGTGAGCAATGCTGTTTACAGTGTATCAGTGCAAAATTCCAACAAATCAGAAGAGAAGAAAAAGGAACCAAACCTTAGATCTGTTAAGCAAATATATAATAACTTGAAACAATTGAGTGTTATTGTTTGGAAGCTTCTAAACAAAAGAATTTAAACAAAATGCAGAAATAGATTTATATAAATGCTATCATACCTTAAAGCCAAGTTATTTTCTATAAAGTGATTGCTGAATTCTCAAACGGCTTGTATTCTTCTAGACCTTTGAGTCTCAACCATTTAATATTTGATAAATTTGAAAATATTATGTTTGATTCCATATTTCCATGGGCTGATTTTTATCTTTTGCTGACATATTCTTGTTAAAAAGTTATGTGGAGTTGAAGGTAACAAGTAGGCCAAAATAAAAATAAAGGAATCATTTACTGAAATTTCATTACATACAAAATGAAAGATATCACCTACTTCCAAACGTAATATAAATTGCAAAGGACAAAAATATTTTTTTCAACATAACCATAACTGATATCTTATATAGTCAGTCAGTCCATACCTTCTATCAATGAAAATAAAGATGCAAAAATTCTTGCCCTCTTATATTATGGAATTTATATTATGGCCATCTCTGACATCTTCCTTCCCCATATGCTTAATACTTACAAGCTATCAAATATTGTCAATCTAATTTCTGCATGATTTCTCAAATTTATTGTTTTCTTTCAGATCCGTTAACCACTGGGATAATTTAGACTTTCATTACTGCTTTTAACGCTTATTTACTTGTAACCAGTTAATCCATGCACATTTATTATTTTTAAATATTATTAAATACTAAATACTTAAAAATATTCAAACAGTGAAAAATGTCTCTCTCCCACACTTGTTTGTCCTCCCTTCCTTTTCTCAGAGGCAACCACTCTTACCAATTTTTTTTGTATCTGGACAGATATTCAATGCCTATGTAAGTGTTTATTAGTATTTCATACAAATGATAACATACTATACACTGCATTCGGTATCTTGCTTTTTAACATTAATATATTTGGAGGATCTTTCTATATCAACACATATTAGCCTCATTTTTTTAAATAGCTGTGTGATTAATGGATGTATCACCACTCACAATTTGATTAAATAGTTCCCTACTGTATTAGTCAGGATAGACTAGGTTATGTTACTGAAACAAATAAACCCACAAGTCTCAGTGGTTTATTTCTTGCTTACAAAATGTCTGGGCAGCTGTCCAGGGCAAATGCCTTCCATATGGCTACTCAGTGATCATTAGTTAACAGTTCCACCATCCTAAAGCTGTACCATCTGGAACAAGTGGCCTCCTTAGTTGATGCAGCAGAAGACGGGAGAGCTTTTGCCCAGAAGTAAACCTACATTGCTTCAGCCTGAAAGAGACACACATTCAACTTGCAACCATTCATCAGAACTAGTCCTGTGGCCTCTCCTAACTGCAAGGATAGTAGGGAAGTAAAAATTGTCCCACGTTCCTGAAGGATAGGAGAGCTAGCCTTGTAATTAATTAGAAATCCTTCAAAAAACCTTATTTGAAAGTCATATTATTAGTCTGAACCCCCTTAGGGAAGTCCTCCACATACCTTTGCATATTTAATAAACATATGTTAGCTAGCTAGAATTTATAGAGTACTCATATCCGTTGACAGCAGAGTCAATGAATAGCATTTTACAAGCATAAAAGAGCTTAGTCATGAAGCACCATCACAAAGGTGGATCTGAGTTACCTTTACCATTTTTAGAAAAAGCAAAGACAGAAGATAAATGGCAAACATTTGAGGAATTATTTTAGTGCTAGTTTGGTTTGTAAAGGAGTAAGTTATAAAGCCTTTCAGAGGCTGGCAGCAACAAGAAATGTGAGTAAGTACACCCATGTTTATAGCAGCATCATTCACAGTAGCTGAAAGATGGAAGCAACCCAAGTGCCATCAGCAGGTGAATGGACAAACAAGATGTGGTCTATACATACAATGGGATATTATTCAGCCTTATAAAGGAAGGAAATTCTGACACATCCCACAACATGGATGAACCTTGAGGACATTATGCTAAGTGAAATAAGTCAGTCACATAAAGACGATAACAGTATGATTCTACTTATATGAAGTATCTGGAATAATCAAATTCACAGAGACAGAAAGTAGAATGGTGGTTGCCAGAGGCTGGAGGTAGGGAAGGCGGAGGCAACAGGGAGTTAGGGTTTAATGAGTACGGAGTTTTAGTTTTGCAAGATGAAAAGAGTTCTGGAGATGGATGGTTGCACAGTAATGTAGTATACATAATGCCACTGAATTGTACACGTCAAAGTGATGAAGACGGTCAGTTTTATGTTATACAACATAAAAAAGAAAGACAAATAACTAAAAATCTTTAGGAAATGACTACAAAAGTCTGTGAGAAAATTCTGAATTGCTCTGATTCCTTTAAGGAACTTAAGAAGCCGTTGAGGGACTTCCCTGGTGATCCAGTGGTTAAGACTCCACGCTCTCGATGCAGGGGGTCAGGTTAGATCCCTGGTCGGAACTAGATCCCACATGCCACAACTAAAAAAGATCCCACATGCTGCAACTAAGACCCAGCGCAGCCAAATTAATTAATTAATTAATTTTTAAAAAAGCAATTGACATGAGAGGAGGGCACTAGTGAGCTAAGAAGGGAAAGGTTGTAGTCAGAGAACAAGAAATATGAGTTAATGATTTGGAACGTAAAACAATTTCAGATGGTGGTGACAAGATCTAGGATTTGGCCATGGGAGCAGTGGGCAGAGGTGGAGCAAAGGAAAAGTTAGTAGAAAATGTGCATGTGCAAGGACGAGCAGGCCAGAATGTTAGGTGGGACATCCATACGGATGTTGCAATCACCCATGGGGATGGCAGAGTCTGGGATAAAGAGGAAAACTGTGAGCAAGAGGTCAAATTCTATGAATGAGTAAAAGAGTTAAGAGATTTCATCGTGTTTGATCAGCATCCCTAGACTGTATTTAATCTCGAGCTCTCCAGCATAGAGCCGATAAGCTCATAGAAGATGGCTTGTGTAAATGAGAATGACAGCCAGCTGAGAAGAGAAATGTAGCTATCCCATGGACTTTTAGAGTCTGCAAGAGCAGCACATTCCCTCCCTGTAGGAAATCTGTGTGGGAAAGCACATTACAATCAGAAGCTATTTAGTGAACATGGACTCAGAGAGAGTGGCGGTGGTTGAGAGGGGAGCAAGGACAATTGTAATATTTAAATGCCTAGTGGCATCACCCTGTAATGACCTGATTTATCGGCCTCTAAACTAGGGTAACCTACCACATGGACAAGGTAGAGAGGTTGTAGACTAGAGCATCCACCCTCCACTGGAGACACTGAGTTGGTATTGTGAAGTTTTCTCTCTGGCGTCACCTTTTTTCTAAGGAGTCATGCTGACTACCCAACTTTCATTGTTTTTTCTTTATATAAACAATGGCAATCATTAATATGTAACCAATAATAATATGATTAAGGAGACATTCTGCCTCCATAAGATGTGTTGGCATTTGCTATGGACTGAATGTTTGTGTGTCCCCCCGCCACCGCCCCCAAATTTATATGTTGTAGTTCTAGTCCCCATTGTAATGGTGTTTGGAGGTGGGGCCTTTGGGAGGTAATTAGGTCTAGATGAGATCATCAGGGTGAAGCTCCCATGATGTGATTAATGCCCTTACATAAAGAGGGAGACACAAGATCTCCCTCTGTCTGCATGCATGTACCAAGGAACAGCCATGGGAGGACATAACCAAAAAGAGGGCCCTCACCAAGAACCTGACCATACTAGCACCCTGATTTCAGATTTCTGGCCTCCAGAACTGTGAAAAATAAACATTTGTCATTTAAGCCACACATCTATGGTGTTTGTTATAACAGCCGAAACTGACGGAGACAGCTTTTTCTGATATCATTCATTGGTGTCACTTTTAGCAGTGATGAATTTGCCTTCCCTTATAGCAACTATTATTTTTTTACTACTATTATTGTTATTATTTATATTATTATTTTGTCACATTCAGCTTCTCAAAATTTCTGATGCACAGACTGTCCTGTTGGCCATGTAACTATATATTTAATTATTCTTTCATTAATTCATTCATTTCAGAGAGGTTTCTAAGTGAAAGGCATTTTCATAGGTGCATTATGCATTAAGATCTCAAGAATCCTAAACTAAGCTGTGTTCATCACAGAGAGACTGAAATTTCTAAAAGAATGATCCCTAATCTGGACCAAGGACCTAATGGAAATGGGTTCTTAGTCTCAACTCTGGAGAAGGCTGTCACTAATTGGATTTTACTAGGGCATCCATCCAGTTTTGAAAGACCATTTTTATTTGCTGCATCTTACTTTTTGTTGGGTAATTAGAGAGGTGCATTAATGCTTTAAAGTCTCTAGAGGACCTTTTAGCATATTATCACATTAAGAAGAAAAAAGTCTGTGGTGTCATAAGCATGAAATGGCTTTTCATTTACTTATTCCAGATCTAAATTTTCTATTTATTTTCCATTTTATCGAGGATAGGCCATTAAACACGCTGATGGATTGGAATGTTGATAAGTATGTATTATCCCAAATTATGTGTATTTAGATTTTTAAGCTAAAAACCATTTTCTTTATAACAATCTTTATCAATTACCAAGTAATTAAAAAACACAAGAGTATAAGCAAACAAAAGTAAACTTGACAGCAACCATAATCTCAAATTTTTCCAAAATAATTTGTTTGCCTGTGTCTCTTTTAAGTCTTCTATTATGTATAAGTAGTTTTTCATAAACGTGATCGTATATACCAAATATATTCAATAACTCATTATATTTTGCCATATTGTGAACATCTTTCTATGTTGATACATATAGATTGGTATCTCTGGGTTTGTTTTTTTAAAAAAAATCTCCATGGTATTTCCTTGTACAGATATATTATATTTTAATAATTACTCAAAAAATGGACACACGGCTTGTTTCCATATTGTTCACCTTTATAAATAGCTCTGCCATGAACATCCTCATACCTATACTTTTTGAAGTTCTTTCCTTGGAATAAATTTCTAGAAATGGAATTTATCCCAAGGAAATAATTTCACTACTTATTGCCAGACTGTACAAAGTTTGTTCTGATTCACTCTCTGACTACAAAAATATGAGAAGGCTGATTTTCCCACACCCTCCTCGTTATGAGGCCTTGTTATTCTCCTTTCTTTCTGCCAACTCGCAGACAAAAACGGATAATAATTTGAACCTATGCTTGAACGTGTGTAGATTTACCATTTGGGGAAATTTTAAGAGAAAATAAGCCACAAAATGGAGACAGAGTTTGGTAGCTTCTGGTTGCTGGTCAATTTCTCCCTTTCACCCCTTGCTCTACATTTCCTGATTCTCGTTCCCTGCTTCATTAGAGGGAGGAAGAAGATCATCTCTGAGACTGAAGCAGAGCACAAGCTCTTTCATTTTCAAAATTAATACCACCAACTCACACACATCTAGGTTTCCTTTAGTTTTAATTGTCTATATAGTATTGGCCTAATCACAAAGTGAAACAGACTATTCTCTTCAAATGCCTCTTGCATCTAACTCGCCATCACTACAGTTCAGGACATCTTTATTCTACCCATTTTTCAAGGCTCAGTGTATATAACACATCCTCCCTAATCCCCCCACCTAATCTCTCTCACACTAAACTATATAACTTATTATATGTGCCATATTGTGAAGTGTTCTTCCCAGTATAAGGAGGGATCTTTTCAAGCGTGCATGTATCTAATTATAGTATAAGCTCCCTGCAGAAGTCCAGTTTTTTAGGTTTCTCTGAATCTTTGCAAAAGCAACACCTTCACTCTTGCCCTCTCTGTAATATCTGTACTCAAATGTGTCACAGATGAAAGCAAACCCCCCTATGATTTCACATCCTCCTGAAGTAACCACCTCTTCCTTTGTAACCAAATTAGAAAGATAAATATGCTCTTACTAATCCATTTCCTTGTTCTCACACTCACTCCCCAGTACAATTCAATCGGCTTCTGCTCTACCTACTTCAACTGCCCCCCATCCAATTTTGAACAATCTTTTTTCAATGTCAGATTTAGTTTTTTTTTTTAAAAAAAACAAAACAAAGCAGAAACAAACCAATCATATTCCCCTGCTTAAATGTCCCTCTGTTGTTAGAAAAATGCTGAAATCCTTAGCCTTCAATCTCATCGCATACTTGTTTCTCTGAGCTCCTGACTCATCAACCATTTGTCACTTCCTTGGACATGATGTGCTCTTATCCATGTTCTTGGCTGAAACTCCTTCTATATATATACACCTTTGCCTGAACAACTCCTACTTGGCTTTAAGTCTTACTTTAAATATAGGTCAGGTCCCCCGTCCTATGATCTTGTAGCATCCTATTTTCATGATCGTGCTTATCACAAACATAATTAATTTTTAGTATAGTTCTTTAATGGATCTCTTCTCCACCAAACTATGAGCTCCACGAGGTAAGAGACTGTATCTGTCATATGCTTCTTTGTATTCCCAGCACCCAGCACAGTACCTGGCACACAGCAGATACTCAGTAAATATTTGTTAAGATGGAAGAAGGAAAGAGTAGATGAAGGTATAGGTAAGCTTGTAGGTCTTAAAATGACAAATTGAGGAAATTCTGGTTTGTGGTTATCCTCTTCTCAGTAAAGTAGGAGATGAGAAAATCTGGGCATGACTAAGAATTTGAAGGTGGAAGAGAGAGTATCAGAGTTTTGAGGATAATTAGAAACGTTTTGTAATAATTACGGTGAAGAATTGGAGACTTGGCTAAGTAACAAAAATATATTTTTTAGCAGTGTGAGGGTTCAGGTTAATAGTCATGAATATATGGCAATATTAACCTGCCTAGTGTAGAATTTTCTCCAGCAGAGTGTTGGAACCTGAGTGAGCTTGGTGATGAGGTAGGATGGAAGAATAACTGGGCCAAGGAGTTTAGGATATTGGGAAGAAAATATTGAAGTGTTAGATTATAGTAGCTAAAGTGTGTAAGAAAGAAAGTTGAAGTGTTAATTGTCAGGAGAAAGATAAAGGGTCGAAGAACTGGAGATCCACCATGGCTTTTGAAAAACTGTAGTGAGAAAATAGTTCAGGAAGAAACTGGAAAAAGAGAAGCTTTGTCAGAGCATAGAATACTTGAATTAGTCATTCTGACAGTAAATATTTTCAGTTGATTATAAATTCCAAGGAGCGGCCATGGGGGTGTGTGGCCGAAGTGGGATGGCAGAGGTCTTGGAGGATGTGTGAGGCAGATGTTGAACCACCAGGATACTGAATCACCCAGAATTAAAGCGTAGCTTGGGGTGGAGAGGGTGAGTGAGCAAGGTGCCAAAAATTTCAGAGAATGGGAGGGGAAATAACCAGGATGTAGGAAATATGGTTCTGGAAGTTGCAGTAGTTGAAACTATGAAAGTATATATGATTGCCCAAAGGAGAGCTCAGAGCACAAGAAAATGAAAGGTCACCAATATTTACAGAGCAAGGAAAGAACACCAGGTACATTAAAAGGATGGGAAATCATGAACAGATAGGGAAGAGGAAAGCCACTGTAAAGTACTGAAAATAAAGAAAGTGACAGCAATTGGAGTATGCCTAGAACAGAGCCTTGCATATATTAAAACTGAAAAAAAAGGTCAGTGAATAAGAGGGTTTAAAAGAGATGATTATAATTGGGGATCAACATGTTCTTCCTGCTTATTGGTAGTTGTAGTGTAAATATAAGGCATCAAGTCCAATATCTAAATTTTACCCTTCTTTCAGATCTTCTGAGAAATACTCAGTTATTAGGCATTGGAAGAGAGGTCTTTTTTTTTTCACATTAAAGCACCTGTCATCCTTATAATTATGCACTGCTTTTAAAATTTCTTAGAAGACTCCATCTCCTCTGTATAGGCTACTGATTTGTTCTGTCCTAGTCACTGTCCCCCCTTTTTTGAAAACTTAGGTTATTCTTACGATAGCATTGCCATTCAACTGCTTTCCCATTGAGAGCTCTCCTTTGGGCAATCTTATATACTTTCATAGTTTCAACTACTGCAACTTCCAGAACCATATTTCCTACATCCTGGTTATTTCCCCTCCCATTCTCTGAGAAATAGTCTCAAATTTAAAAGATAGGGTACTATAAATTTGGAAAATCCACTACAGCATTATCAATATTTAGATAGATGTCTTTTGCTGGATATCTACACTTCACTCTATTGATTTTTTTTGCTGTGTGAGTGTGATCTGGCTTGGAACACGTACTATGTTGTGAAATATTTACGCTAAGATTTAAGAAGTACATGCATTTTTTCAAACTAGAAGTGGAGCAAGGTGTCATTCATTTATCACCTGAGATAATATTTCAAATTGTGTGTAATAAGGATTTTTATTTGCAAACACATGCTATATGCACTGTATAGTACTATTTTTTGGAAGCAAAAAATATATCTATAAAATGCATAGAAAACAGTTATCTTTCCATTGCCAATATTTGTTGAGTGCCTGGTATGAGCCACATACTGCACTAGGATCTCTGGTTATGACATTGCCTAAGGAAGGCAGAGACAGTGTTGCTTCCAGAAGATTGCAGTCTTTAGGAAAAAGCAAACATTAAACTAATATTATAATTATGAGGACTAATATAAAGGGGGAAATACCTGGTGCTATGGGCATGTGTAATATGGGATTGGAAAGACAGCCCAAAATGTTGGTAGATGTTATTTCTGAAAATCAAAAAGATTGCAAGTTATTTTATGTTTTTTCCCTTGTTCTTTTTTATTTTCCATACTTTCTGTTTAGAATAAAACATTTATTACTAGAAAAGACATAATGTTCATTGGATGAAAAATGTCAAGAAAGGCAATTTTGGCTCTGCATCTTCTCTTGCAATTGTAATCAACAACTTCAGAAATTTAAAGCTTATTTTAAAACACACTAAAATGTAAACTAAGACACATTACATATTCTTTTCCTGGACTAGTCAGCTAGAGTTGTTGACTTTTATCCAATCCTGGACATCCTAATAGCATTTGGATTAAAGAATAGATTTGTGGTAAATCTAGCAAAATAAGCACTAGTTAAGAAACCCAAAGATTCAAGGCCAAGTTTCATGCTCTGCTTACATAGAATCATGAATACTTTAGGCCTCAGTTCCTCCAAAGGAAGAAAGCAGAGACTGAGACTGACCACCAGAGCGTGTAAGTAGGTTGGGAATTTTATTTAAAGGCCCTGCAATCTATGATCACATTTATTGTCATCAAACGACACAACTAAAAGGTAGTTAGTAGAAAATTCAGTATCAGATGGTCTCTGGTGATAATTGGAGAGAAATAACTTTCACAACTATGTACTATAATGTTTTTATCTGGATTCCAAGATAACTTACTTAACTTTCTCAGACAAAAAAATAAAATTTAAATGAGAACAGGGCAAATACCTAGAGTGGATAATGACAACTTCGTGCATGCAGGGCAGGCACTCTAAGAAGAGACTAATGACAATTAACAGTTAAAAATACAGACTAGGTTAGAACATCTATAAACACATGCATTACCTTTCAAAAGGGATTAGCAATTACATGCACTCAACACTAAAATTACACCAGCCATAATATAATATTTGGGATCTTGTAAGCTCTTTGAGTTCATCATTATAGACATCATTTACTGTAGATATTTGGAAGTGCCAGAGGATAGAATGCTGGGTCGACATGCTTTTGTGATACTTACACTATAAATGTATGGTACAAACTATAAATCAAGGTGACTCCTCATTTTTCAAATAAGAGTAAATTATCACTTTAGCTTGGAAACTGTTGTATTATGTGAACTAGTTGGTTTTAAAAACTAAAAAGGGAATATTTAAAGATACATGCATATATGATGTTACATTTTGAGCTTCCTTTAAGCCAAACTTCAAACTTTAAATATGATGAATTAGGGCACTACTATAAATAGAGCATAATAGAATTGTATTTATTTGATCTTTAGAAGGATATCAGTGATCAGTGAAGGTCGGGCAAAACGGCAAGTGTTTAAATGGAAAACAGTGTGACGGACTATGGCAGGGTGATGGCATTGGCAATTAGCTAATGTCAATGACACACTTAAGAAACGTTGTGCAAGAAGGCTAATAAATCACAGCCAATCATCATTAATAATCCATGACACAAGGGAAAAGAGAAAGAAAGGAGGAGAGAAAGGTAGGAGAGAGGGCTCAGTAACAAGTAAAGCATACTATCCTATAATTAGAATAATTTATATTGCCACAGGACCCAGGAAAGTCTAGTAAACAGTTCAACAGATAATTAGGGGGGGTTGATAACCATTTGTCAGAATATGAGATTTTCACTTATTTCATTTCATTTTACTCTGCGTATGTGTGTGTGAGCCCTTTAAGGGCAGATGGCACAGGTAGGCGTAGTGAGACTGAGTTTCAACTTCCTATCTGTTCCGAAGGATATAATAATTCCACACGAAGAAAGAGCTAATATATTGCTATCTAGTCTCTGCTGGAAATTCTTAGCTAAACAATTTCCCTATGGCGATGTGTGATAATAACCATGACTTGCAGTCACCTATAATATGAAGAACTGAAAACTCTTCTAATATCCATTTGATGTTTCCAGTCAATGTATTATCTTATCAGTGATGCCAGAGTTCATCGTGAAAAGTGCACCATCATAATCTTTAAGCACTGACTAGGCTATTAAACTGCAATTACAATATGGTGTGTTAAGTGGAATGATAGGGAAAGTAGACGGTGGTATTTTCAAGGTGGTGACGTTGGAAGGCAAGGAAAGTTTCCTGAAGGAGGTGACCTATATTATGAGACCTAAAGAACTCATAAGAGGTAGACAGGCAAAGATAGAGGAGGAGTGAGATGGAGAACGTGATTCAAACAGAGGGATTATCACGTGCAAATCTGAAAAGAGAGGGAGCACGGCAATCTGGAAAACGGAAAGCAATTTCATCTATACTGAGTGTAGATTTTGAGGTATTTTTGAGATATGAAGTGGTGATAGGTAAGCCTGGAGAGATAAGCAGAGATCTAATTAATCATAGAGGTCTAAGGCCAATGGACAGGCAGGAGAGTTTAAGCAGGGCAATGGCATGATCAAGTCTGGAGCAGTTGCAGTGATCCAGCACAGGATGACGACGAGCTTGAGAAGTAGTTGTAGTTGTATCAGATGATGGGTAAATGGAGTTGTTGAAGGGGATGGAAAGTTGGTGGAGGCAGAATTGACAATATTTAGCGTTGATTTTTCTCAAATTACAAATTCCTAGAGGAATTTCTGATTATTGTTTGATCCCACATTAGGTAGCACAGAGTAAATACTCAATAAATATTTGCAGAATAAATGAATGAATGAAACAAATTCAACCAAATTTCTTTTCTTTTTTTTTTTTTTTTTGTGGTACTTGGGCCTCACACTGTTGTGGCCTCTCCCGTTGCGGAGCACAGGCTCCGGACGCGCAGGCTCAGCGGCCATGGCTCACGGGCCCAGCCGCTCCGCGGCATGTGGGATCCTCCCAGACCGGGGCGCGAACCCGGTTCCCCTGCATCGGCAGGCGGACGCGCAACCACTGTGCCACCAGGGAAGCCCCTATTTTCTTTTTAAACCTAACTTGGGAGAGGAGTTTTCACCTCTGTTTATTATATCGAATTTTTTTCTCCCACATATTTGTCTCTGCTAATTACGTTTTATTTGACTCGTACAGGTCTGGAAAACAGGCTTTTCCCACCATTTTTAACGTTGGTGCTCCCTGGAGTGTTTGTTTTAATCAAACTGTCCTAACTGTGAAAGAGAAGTTATTTTCTCAAATTTTTATTATGACAATTTGCAAAAATATAGAAAAGTTGAAAGAATATTGCAATAAATAACCAAATACCCCCCCACCTTGTTAATTATTTGCACTATTTCCTGTATTTATATATGTGTATATCATTTTAAAGTTACAGACATCACATCTCACCCTGAAGTATTTCAGCTGCAACTTCTAAGAATAAGGATAGTTTCATGTAAAACTATGATAGCATTATTGCCCCTAAGAAAATTAATATTAATTCCCTAATATAGTCATTTTCAAATTTCTCCAATTATCCCAAAATGTCTTTTATATATTTTTTTCAAATCAGGATCCAATCAGGTTTCACAGATGTCATTGATTGTTAGTTCTCTGAAAATGAGAGCTTTTTCAGTGAAGAATAAAAGTGATAGAATTATTTAGCCTGGAACGAAAGTGCTGAGGATCACTTAATATTCAAAAGAAAGTACTGGGAAACCAGGTTTGTTTCCTAATTGGAAATGCTTTCTTTCTCTTTGGCCATGGGTTCAGTTGGCAGTGCATTGTATTTATGAGTCCTAGGTCAAGGGTTCACTCTCTATGTGGGTCTCCTCCCACTCCATGGGGAATAATCTCTGTCCATGTGATCATACATTGTACTCCATGCTCCAGGTAATCACCTGGTAAAAGATTGGACTTCGTCACCAGCAGGAACTGAATGAGTGTATATAAATGGTTAGGTGAAAGTCTATTATTCCTTTAGAGCGAAAAAAACCCTCAATAAATAATAAATTATTCATCTGGTGGGACATCTTCATATACAAAATAGTCTGTTTGATTTAAGGTGCTTACATCATGGTGTGATTGCACGGTACTTCCAGTTGAGTTTGTGTCTGGGGACAAATGATAAGCTGAGAGAAATGCCGAACGAAGTTGGGCATTTGTCTCTTCCACTGCACCTGCCAAATCATCAAAGCGTTGATAATATTAACAGCAAGTAAGTGAGCCTACTTTTAAGGGCTAAGTTTTTGTCCTCTAATTTCCCTTTCCCTCCCCTCCCACTTTTCTCTCTTTAATGGAAATGCCAATAGGAATTTAACAGTGGTGGACAGCCTAGTGGCACTTTAACGAAGTTTGCAGGTCTGGTCCAGCATCTCTCTTCTAACTGCACAAGATTGAAAAATGATTATAATCTGCATCCTTTGCCTATATTCCGATGCAGTATGGTATTCTAGAGTGATGACTGTCTCTTCTAAAACTGTGAAACTTCCAGTTGTTTGTTGACTCTGTCATTCTGAAGAGGCTAAGCGAATGTTGGTTTATGTGCTCTAGTCTGTAGCAATAGAAAGGCTACTTGAATCTTTCAGTACTTCCTGTGAGCTGGATTAGAAAGGATAGATGACCAAAACAGGAACATTTGCATTCTCTGAATGACTTGGGTAGTTCCTTTATGGGCTTTATCCTTTCTTTTTTTTTTTTTTTTTGTTTTTTTTTTTTTGTTTGTTTGTTTGTTTTTGTGGTATGCGGGCCTCCCTCTGCTGCGGCCTCTCCCGTTGCGGAGCACAGGCTCCGGACGCGCAGGCCCAGCGGCCATGGCTCACGGGCCCAGCTGCTCCGCGGCATGTGGGATCCTCCCAGACCGGGGCGCGAACCCGGTTCCCCCCCCTGCATCGGCAGGCGGACGTGCAACCACTGCGCCACCAGGGAAGCCCTATCCTTTCTTTTAAAATTTATAAATAATGTATACTTTACTACATTATAAAATCTAGTTTTACGTTAAAAGAAGCATCCTGATTTTTCTATGCAGATTACTTTTTAAACATAAATGTTTGTAAGGTGATATTAGTGATAATGATGATAGCGCAGTCCTAGTGGTTTTGAAAAGTTTGTGCATGAACAATGGTCCTTTGCAGTTGTACGTATCAGTATTTCAGGCTTCCACTGTTACCTGTAGAGCGTGGTCTTCATGGTAAGCAGCTGTGTCTACTCTTAATATCTTTCCTTAGCCTTTGCTTCATGGAAGCTGCCTAGTCTTCAATTGCTCCATAGCAGACTAATCCAACCTCTTGTCTTATAGTACAATTGAATGGCACCAAAAGGCTGCTATAATGCATATTTTAGACAATCTCTATGTAAGGCATTCTTTCAACATTCCAAGGTCACTAGAGTCAAATAAAACTGTACATTCTTGAAATACACAGGTAAATAGGGTTCCAGAACCAAGTTATTAGAAATGCTTCAAGAAATTGGCATTTTCTATTAAAGTTGATTCAGAGATAAAACTCACAAAACTGGAAACACCGCCAGATGGTAAATCACCTGGAGGTTAGATATACTTCAAGATACATTAGCAACTGCAATCACAAATTGTATGGCAGTATGTTCATAGTAGAAAGGATTAATGGTGGAACCAGGGATTCCTAATCATGAGTGTGTGGCAGATTAGTGGGAAATGAGGAGTGGGGCTTACAGGTAGCCTTTAGATTCTTGTGTACAACCTGTAGCCAACTGTACTTCTGCTAAGCTTATAGAAACAGTAGGTATATATACTTGTGCATATAAACATTATCCATCAGGAAAACCCTGCAGAAAAATATAGTTTGCCACTCTCCACTACCATGAAAAACTTTATATTTTCCCCAGAGCTTTATGCATATTAATTTCCTTCTCTATCTGCCATTCTGAACCTCAAAGAAAATGCCTTGTAGGTAACATTAAATCAGATGATTGCCTCAACTGATATAACATTGAACTGAGAACACTGTTAATAGTTGATATTATGGAGAAATTTAGTACTCCTGTTGGAAAGTTTTTTAAGGAAGTAGACAGATGTGGCACTATCTTACCAGCAGCAAATAGTTCAGGCTTTTATGGTACTCACATAGTGGCATGCTGAAAAATCACAAAAGCATATGGAAAGCTTTACTTTGCTTAGAAAATATATTTACTGGAAATAGTACAGGAATGTACAATTGCCCAAAAGGGAGCACTGAAAGGAGTCTCTCTCCACTGGTTGCTCAAAGAAGGTGTCAGGATTTCACTAGCATCTTTGCATAACCAAATACGGAGAATCAGAGTCCTGGCTTGAAGCTGGGATAAGATTCGAGCCCACCCAAGCATGTCTGAGGAGCTGCTGCGCAGGACTTTCCTGAGCCAGTTTTCAGGAGAATTACTCATGGAAGAGTAGAGAGGAAGTAGCAAGGACAAGGGGTTTTTGTCCTCAGATATCACTGTTCCCCCACCCAGGGCTTCAAGTGTGGAGCTTATGGGAAAATGGAAGGCAGAAGGGCATGAGGGACAGAAGTCAATTTCCTGAGGCACACAAAGGGTAAAACCTGACATCAGGAGATAAGAGGAGTTATATTCCTTTCCCTTCCAGGTGGAACAGACTTTGGCTTTGGTGCAGTGGGAATCTGAAAGCATCTAGAGATGGCACCTTTGGTATGGTGGGACATTAGCCTTGCTACAGGGCCAGAAGCAGGGGAGTCAAAAGATGCCCTTGGGTGGCTTAGGCCAAAGCAGAAGAATATGAGTTTTTTGTGAACTCACGAGAACCATAATTGGAAAATCCTAGAAGTAAATTGGTGAAACTTTAAATAGAGGCTGAATTCCTGCAATAATAGGCAGAGAAATGAACCAGTGTTCTCCCATGAATATTAGCTCATGTGTAATAATGACCATAGATAGCATTTCTTTTCAGCAGCCTACATGTCCAAAATCATCAATCTATTATTACCCCTTTTTTTTTTTTTTTTTGCGGTACACGGGCCTCTCACTGTTGTGGCCCCTCCTGCCGCGGAGCACAGGCTCCGGACGCGCAGGCTCAGCGGCCATGGCTCACAGGCCCAGCCGCTCGGCGGCATGTGGGATCTTCCCGGACCGGGGCACGAACCCGTGTCCCCTGCATCGGCAGGCGGACTCTCAACCACTGCGCCACCAGGGAAGCCCCAACCCCTATTTTTTTAACATGAGAAAACTGAGGAACAAAGAAATTAAATAATTTGCCTAAGCTCACACAGTGAATTAATGGTAGAACCCCAAATCAGACCCACCTAGGCAGTCTGACTCCGAAACCCACTCTTTACCTCTGTATTACACTGTCTTGTCATAGGTCATCCCACGGGTCTAACAACAATCACCTTACATATGTGATGTTCTATTTTATTTTAGGAACATCATCTAGCCCTTGTAACTCTAATTAAAAATTAAAGACTGCTTATATTACTATAAATGAGTTAATATTGAAAGATTTCTAAGTATAGTTTGATTTGAAAGATAAATGGCTCTTTAACTTAGGGGTGGCTAATCAGTATATAAAAACACTGGAATTGTTTATTTCTTAATTTGAGCCCTCTAGCTAAATACTCATGAATAACTATCAAATAAGTGAAGCAAAATTAAAATATAAAGAGGTCAGTTGAGGTAACTTGATGTATGGAATGGACATGAAGGGAGAAAAAGCAAGTTCCATGTTGATTCCTTTGGCCACACTTTTTACCTTAATCACTTGAATTTCCTATGTGAGAAGTTCTGGTAGATGACAAGAAAGGAAAGAACTTCAAACACCTCCAGAAATGTCAATTTATAGCACAGGAACTCAGTACTCTGTAATGGCCCATATGAGAAAAGAATCTAAAAAAGAGTAGATATATGTATATGTATAACTGATTCACTTTGCTCTACACCTGAAACTAACACAACATTGTAAATCAACTCTACTCCAATAAAAATTTTTAAAAAAATCATCAGAAACATGCAAACACTATTTCACAGTAGTAAGCTAGTTAAGGAATGATGGTGAGAAAGTAGAGTAATACCAAACTCTGGGAAACAGGAAGGGCAGCCTTCCTCTCATTTAATTATTCTACCTTCGGAAAGTAGATGCATTACAACTTGACTGTGGTATCTGCATCTGATGAGAGAAATTTCTGCTTGATCATTAAAAGTGCTAGAGATGTTTTTTGGATGTAGTATTTTATTTTCTTTAAGTTCTCATTTTGAGAATTTAGACTAGGGGTTAAGACTTTTTTTATTCAGTCTTATCTGGCCCACTTCTGTGTGTATGTGTGTATGTGTGTGGTAAGAACACTTAACATGAGATCCATTCTCTTAACAAATTTTGAAGTGCACAATACCATATCGTTAACCGTAAGGACTATGTTGTACAGCCGATCTCTAGAATTTATTTATCTAGTATAAATGAAACTTTATGCCCATTGAATAATGGCTCCTCATTTCCCCAACCCTCCAGCCTCTAGCAACCACTATTATAGTTTCTGCTTCCATGAGTTTGACTGCTTTAGATAACTCATGTAAGTGGAATCAAGCAGTATTTGTCCTTCTGTGACTGCCTAATATTTCACTTAATTTCCTCCAGGTTCGACCACATTGTCACAAATGGCAGATTCCCTCCTTTTTTCTAAAGGCCAAATCATATTCCATTGTACGTATATATCACATTTTCTTTATCCATTTATCTGTCAAAAAAACGTATGCTACCGGCATAGATCAGACATATAGACCAACAGAACAGATGAGAGAGCCCAGAAATAAACCCACATATATATGGTCAACTGATCCTTGACAAGGGTGCCAAGAACACACAACGGGCTACATTCTGTTTAAGTTTTATTCTAGGCTTAAGAAACAGACGCAAAAGTGAATTTACTTTTCTTTCTGGCTTCCCATGAAAGCCAGAAAGGGATTCAGGGCCCCAAAACATTGCCCAGGTCTAAAAGCTGCCTTAAGCTTGAGCGCCAGCTCACAGGACCTTAGGCAAGGGCACAGATCAGAAGGGGGATAAATCCCAATGACTCGAGTATATTGATCGGTTACCATACGTGAGGTGCCAAACTTCTGAGTCTTGGTGTCTCACCTATAAAATGGTAATAGCATTATATATTCTACTTACTATATTGTATTATTATTATATATTCTACTTACAGAGTTTTTTGATAATTGAATGTGATGTGTATGTGAATTCTTAGAAAACTATGAAGATCTTGTTTTTAGTCAGCAGTTATTGAAATGTATGATTTTATATTTACTTGCCATCATTTTCATTAATAGTCTTGATTATCTTAATATAATAGGGTTCTATATTAGTAGCAAAATCAGGGATTTTCCAATGTATTTTAGAAAGTAAAGGTCTTACAACTCAGCACTCTGCACTCTTATTCAAGCCAAATGACTTTTGCTTTATATACTTTTTATTCTTTCCTATTCTTTTCTTTTCAGTGACTTGAGTTCAGGGAGTATTGGATTTATCTTTATTCTGAAGTTCATGTCACTCAATAAAATATGTGATGCAGATGAATGAAGATGCAACCAATCAGTGATTCATTAATAGTCACCAAGGTGAACATGTGAAGGAAATATGATAGAATTTTCATCAAGTGAAAAGTGTAGATTCTTAAATAAGTTTTGAGAAGACGAAGTTTTGGATTATTTGTTAAATTACTAAATTAAATGTCCTCAACTCTGGCTTAATGTATTTAAGGATACAAGAATTCTTTCAGGCTACCAGGGTGCCTTTTAGTTAAACTAAAACTCTCATTTGCTAATGGTACCCTAAAGACCTTTAAGCATTAATGAAAACTGCCTGATTTATGCCTGAGGCTAACTCACTCATCAAGTGAAGCCCTGCCCAGAGAACAGAGCATAAAGAGAAACAGGGTTAGGCGGCTGCAGGTGTAAGTGGGCACCTGCGCAGTGCCCCAGGAGGCAGGATATTGAAAAACACATCCGAGAGGGAAGAGATGTGGGCCCCAATCCTGACCCTGCCACCAGCTGGCTGTGTGAGATTGGCAGATCAAGGCCTGTTCCTTCATCTTGAAATGAGCAGTGGCTCTCAACTAAGAAAAGCATACAGGTAGCATAGATGGCACACCTGAATCTTCTGAACATATTCTAAGATGTTATCATAATGGTAGAAAGTACAAAACTTTTCAGAGAAAATTTTGTATTTTGGGCTTTGGTTTTTGCTTTTGCTTTTCCTGTTACGGTGGGACCGTAGAGCTTGTAGATTTGTGCCACATACAGTGTTGAGAACCAATGGAACCAGATAATTCCAGATGCATCTTCCAAACCACAGGTCTGTGATTCTAGTCAGTTGCTGGATGAGTGTGTGGAAGGAGACAAAGCTGGCCAAGAGCCAGTGTTGGTTCTGCTATCAAGCCAAAGCTTGCCCCTCCAAATAATGTGCTTTTGAAGAGGCCAAAACTGTTTTTGTTCTTTCAGTGAGCAGCCTGCTTATAATAAAAGGAAAGCAGACTCCAAGTTAAGAGTGTTCCACTGCCTACAAATCTAATATCCACATCAAATGAATCTGCCATAGACAATTATCATTGCAAAATTAGAAATGATTGTCCCTTCGAGTTTAACCATTTATGACAGGTAACATCTTCAAGGTTATCCACTTTATTATAAAGATAACCACTCTCTTATTCTGTGTAAAATGCTAAATGCTTTTTTAAAAAATCAAATGAGATAAAATGATCATTTTCTACATCTCATGGAGAAAAAGAGAACAAGACAGTATGTTCCAATTAGCATAAACAGACAATAGAGATTTTCTTTTCTACTGCAGTCTCAGATCTCTGATAGGAGACATTATGTCTGGCACAAATTATCAAGGAAGGATTAGAAGTACTTTGTAGCATGACATAAACAAAAGCTCTGAAAGCAGAAGGGAGAAGAAAACTGTAACCACCATAGTAATAATGAAACAACATAACAGTTTGGTAACCTTTCAAAATACCCAAGATTCGGGAATGACTCTAAACTAGTGAGTTGTTTTGCAGGATAAAATCAGAATCTGAACATTTTCTAACAATTCTAAAGGTGAAAAGAACAGAAACCGTATAATCATTATGAAAACTTACGGTGATGGAAATAATTAGAAATAGCAAGGGGGAAAATAGTCAGTATTTGAAAGGACATAGCATTTTATGTATATATATATATATGCCATTTTTTATTCTTTATTATAACAAATTTGCCTTTATCTCAAAGTAGACTAGGCTGACTAATAACTTTTATCTCTAATTTATATGAAGAGGATTATGGAAGGACAAGATTTCTAGAAGTAAACCATTAGCCTATTTGTTAATGTTTTCAGACCTGAGAAGTTTTGCAATATATACTTGTTGGGAGACAATTCTTTGGAGTCTTTCATATTTCTGCACATATTGTAAGTGAGGCACCGATTGCCCTTTGTTCTGGACAATCTCAAGAATGTTTATAAAATGAACACACTTGCAAAATGGAGAAAGTGTTGCCCTTTGGAGCAAAGGGCAGGTTTACTTACAGCCTTGAAAGATAGGGACAGTATCAGCCTCCAGAGCAATGGACAGGCATGCTTAATATTTTGTATAGCAAAGATAACATCGCCCTCCAGAGCAAAGCACAGGCATAATCACTGCCTATTATAAAAGATTCTGGCTCTCTAGGCTCAGGGTTCCTTTACTTTTAACACACCAACTGTGGGTTACTGCCGTCCCCTGGCTCTCTTCCTGTTGTCCTGTGGAGACAGGGGTCAGGGAACGAGCACAAAAATGCTGGCACTTTAGCTACTGCTATTGTTGTACTTCATCTCTCATCTGGGGATCTTGTGTTTTCTGCCAGCATCCATGTTACTGCTGGCAGGCTAACTTGTGAGCTAGCAGGGAGAGTAAAAAAATCTCAGAACCTTCACAGTTCTTGACAATACTTATATTGGTAATTACTTTGGAAACATAGTGGTCTCTTCTCTGGAGTTTTGGTAAGTAGTGAAAAAACTTCATGTATTTAAAATTATTTTTCAGGATGTGTACTATAGAGATATGGATGTGTGTATAGAATCTGACTGACCAATTCATAAGCCCTTAAGGGTACCAGTACTTGCTGATCCAGAAATTCTATATTGTCTGGGTCCTTAGAGTTGATACAGCTCAGAGGACTAACAAAACATATGAGACTGAGATATAGTCCATAGTGGTGATTTGTTTATTTATATTAAAAAAAAGAACATTTCAAAGCAGATCAGAAGTTTGCCAGAAAAGAAAGGTAAATGCATCTCTCTCCCATATGCAAGTCAGTTGTAATAATCTAAGGGTTAATTAAGTGTTCTCAATGGTTAGTGTCATCAAGTCTGATACATGCATGGCCACTTTAGGTTGTTGAATATTCATACCAGTTAGTCACATTGTTCTCTCTTCTGGATAGTGCCAAATAACTACAAATTTTACCTTGAAGGATTTCCTTTTCCAGAGTCTATATAGACCACTCCTTCTCTGTGAATAGCTTTTCTCTTTCTACAGATTACAATTCAACCGATTAGATTTCACCTCTGTGTCACAATCACTTTTTAGTAATTTTATCTCATTGAAGATATGACCTTTGAACCTTGGCCAGACTTCATGGTTTCCACATCATTTCTGTCACACATTTACAGATAAAAAAAGGACTAGTTTTGTGAGTTGTATTTACATGGAAAAGATAAGATGTTCTGGTGGCACTTATATGAGGAAACAATGATGCTTACTAAGCACCCTGTGTTATATTGAAATCTCTCTTACTTTTGTTCTTCATACCAGCGAGAGAGAGAGAAACACATGAGCTCCAAAGAGACAATGTCTACTTGGGAACCACATGACAAACCATAAACAATTAAATTGATATTCTTCAAAATTGAAAATGACATAGAATACGTGATTATATTAACAAAAAGAGTTTTGTGGCTATTAGAGTTTAATTCATAAACGTAGATGTGTGAGCTTTATAGATTTTCATTGACATGATCATGCTTCTAAGGATAAAAATGACCATGCGTTAGGGATTGGTCTTTGTATTAGCTCAGGTCCTCTCAGAAGCAGATGCCACAGTAGGATTAGACATGCAAAAAATTTACACGGGAAATGCTTATGAAGGATAAAGGAGAGGAGGTAGGAGTAGGCGGGGAGAGCCATCAGACCACAGCGTAGGTCTAACACCTGTGAAAGGTGAGGGGAAAGCAAAGAGGTTTGGAAAGAAGTCTCATTCTGCAGGGACTTAAGCAAGCTTTGCATTCCAAAGGGAGTCCTTGAGCAAAATTTGCCTTGTAGATGTGCCCTTCTGCTGGCAGCAGTAGGCCTGCACTAGCAAGTTCTCTGTGCTTAGTCACTGGCTGGGAGCAGCCCAGGGGAAGTGTGTCCTCAGCCGAAACTCTGAGGTGAATCCAGGGGGCTGGGCTGTCCATCAACTATGCACCCTGTAGCAGGAGATCTGAGTGGTGCATTTTCATAGCTATTGGGGTTTTCAAGTGATTTCAAAAACATAAAGGCATAATTATGAAAATATGATATACTCTGTTCAAACTACATAGTTATCAAGACATAGTGGTGTCATACTTCAGATCTTCCAAATCATCTTTCTCATACTTGGAAATTGTTGAAATGAATACAATAAATGGCAACTAAGATATTTTTAAAGGAATTTAGTACTAAGATTTTGAAAATGTGGTTTGAGACCAGAATGTTCTAATGTATCATGTGATAATTAATATAATAACTTGTATGTATGCACCCAACATAATTCTTTCATGACTGAAGAATTGAAGGACATCTGGTTGCTTCCAAGTTTTGGTGATTATGAAAAAAGCTACTATAAATATTCATGTGACAATTTTTAACTCATTTGGGCAAATACCATTCAGTTTAAGTTTTTAACTCATTTGGATAAATACCAAGGAGTCTGGTTGCTGAGTCATACAGTAAGAGTATGTTTAGTTTTGTACGAAACTACCAAACTGTCTTTCAAAGTGGCTGTACCACATTAATGACTTTTTTATAGGAGAGGTTGCTGTGTGGCCTCTTTAAAAAGCAAAATAATACCTTTGTGAAATCTTACCAACTTCCCTATTAGGGATGCAAATCTGATTTTCTCTTCAGTTAGTAGAAGGCAATAATAAAGCACGGAGGACAGGTAGAGGTGTTCTCTGCTCAAGACGCCCCCAAACCTTTCTAGCACAGAACAAAGCTTTAATCATAAGTGGGAATTTCTGAAAAGAACTTAGTGTTTATGTCTGTTTTCATCTTAACCTCAGCTATTAATTAACATCCTACTGGCAAGTAAACTTTGAGACTCTGGCCTGAGGCAAATCTTGTATTTCCAAAACTTTGTGAACAGTATTGTTGGTAGTTTCTAAATATATATTCACAGAAAATTACAGCAGAATGCTGTTATTGTAGGATGCTGCATTGTAGGAAAGGTATTAATTTTCTTTTCCTAGCTTTTCAGTCAGTGAGGATGGATTTTAAATCCTTTTCCATCCTCTTAAAAAAAATCTCTACAAAGAGAAACAGATGGAGGCAGAGTCAAGATGGCGGTGTGTGAAGACGCAGAGTTAGCATCTCCCTGCAACTAGGGTGCCTGCTGGCCACTGGTGGGGGACTCTGACACCCAAGGAGATGGGAGGAACCCCAAAGTGAACTGGCAGCTTGCGGGATCTTGGTTCACGAGCCTGGGGTCGGGCTGAAGCTCCTGCAGTGGGAGCTCTGAGTCCAAACCACTGGAATAACAGAGAACCTCAGACCCCAGGGAATATCCATCAGAGTGAGGTCTCACTGAGTTCCTCATCTCAGCACCAAGACCCAGCTCTACCAATAGCCTACAAACCCCAGTGTTGGAGACCTCAGGCCAAACAACCAGTAAGACAGGAACACAATCCTACTCATTAAAAAAAAAAAAAAATGAGATGGCAAAAAATATGTCACAGATGAAGGAACAAGGTAAAAACTTATGAGACCAAATAAATGAAGAGGAAGTAGGCAATCTACCTGAACAAGAATTCAGAGTAATGATAGTAAAGATGATCCAGAATCTCAGAAATAGCATGGAGGCACAGACTGGGAAAATACAAGAAATGTTTAACAAAGATCTAGAAGAACTAAAGAACAAACAAACAGAGATGAACAACACAATAACTGAAATGAAAAATACACTACAAGGAATCAATAACAGAATAACTGAGGCAGAAGAACGAATAAGTGAGCTAGAAGACAAAATGGTGGAAATAACTGCCGAGGAGCAGAATAAAGAAAAAAAGAATAAAAAGAATTGAAGACAATCTCAGAGACCTCTGGGACAACACTGAACGCACTAACATTTGAATCATAGGGGTCCCAGAAGAAGAAGAGAAAAAGAAAGTGTCTGAGAAAATATTTGAAGAGATTATAGTTGAAAACATCCCTAACACAGGAAAGGAAATAATCACCCAAATCCAGGAAGCACAGATAGTCGCATATAGGGTAAACCTTAGGAAAAACACACCAAGACACATATTAATCAAACTAACAAAAATTAAATTTAAAGAAAAAATATTAAAAGCAGCAAGGAAAAACAAAAAATAACATACTAAGGAATCCCCATGAGGTTATCAGCTGATTTTTCAACAGAAACTCTGCAGGCCAGAGGGAGTGGCAGGATATACTTAAAGTGATGAAAGAGAAAAACCTACAACCAAGATTACTCTACCCAGCAAGGATCTCATTCAGATTCAATGAAGTCAAAAGCTTTTCAGACAAGCAAAAGCTAACAGAATTCAGTGCCACCAAACCAGCTTTACAACAAATGCTAAAGAAACTTCTCTAAGTGGGAAACACAAGAGAAGAAAAAGACCCACAAAAACGAACCCAAAACAATTAAGAAAATGGTAATAGGAACATATATATCGAAGCAGCAAGGAAAAACAAAAAATAACATACTAAGGAATCCCCATGAGGTTATCAGCTGATTTTTCAACAGAAACTCTGCAGGCCAGAGGGAGTGGCAGGATATACTTAAAGTGATGAAAGAGAAAAACCTACAACCAAGATTACTCTACCCAGCAAGGATCTCATTCAGATTCAATGAAGTCAAAAGCTTTTCAGACAAGCAAAAGCTAACAGAATTCAGTGCCACCAAACCAGCTTTACAACAAATGCTAAAGAAACTTCTCTAAGTGGGAAACACAAGAGAAGAAAAAGACCCACAAAAACGAACCCAAAACAATTAAGAAAATGGTAATAGGAACATATATATCGATAATAACCTTGGATGTAAATGGGTTAAATACCCCAACTGAAAGACACAGACTGACTGAATAGATACAAAAACAAGACTCATATATATGCTGTCTACAAGATTCCCACTTCAGACCTAGGGACACATACAGACTGAAAGTGAAGGGATGGAAAAAGATATTCCATGCAAATGGAAATCAAAAGAAAGCTGGTGTAGCAATACTCGTATCAGATAAAATAGACTTTAAAATAAAGACTGTTACAAGAGATAAGGAGGGACACTACATAATGATCAAAAGATCAATCCAAGAAGAAGATATAACAATTATAAATGTTTATGCACCCAGCATAGGAGCAACTCAATACATAAGGCAAATGCTAACAACTGTGAAAGGAGAAATCGACAGCAACACAATAATAGTAGGGGACTTTGGCACCCCACTTACACCAATGGACAGATCATCCAAACAGAAAATAAATAAGGAAACACAAGCTTTAAATGACACCATAGACCAGATAGACCTAATTGATATTTATAGAACATTCCACCCCAAATTGGCAGAATACACTTTCTTCTCAAGTGCACATGGAACATCCCTCAGGATAGATCACATCTTGGGTCACAAATTAAGCCTCGGAAAATTTAAGAAAATTGAAATTGTATCAAACATCTTTTCCGACCACAACGCTATGAGACTGGAAATCAATTACAGGAAAAAAAAAATGTAAAAAACACAAATACATGGAGGCTAAACAGTGCACTACTAAATAACCAAGAGATCACTGATGAAATCAAAGAAGAAATCAAAAAATAGATAGAAACAAATGACAATGAAAACATGACGACCCAAAACCTATGGGACACAGCAAAAGCAGTTCTAAGAGTGAAGTTTATAGCAATACAATCCTACCTCAAGAAACAAGAAAAATCTCAAATATACAATCTAACCCTATACTTAAAACAACTAGAGAAAGAAGAACAAGAAAACCCAAAGTCTATAAAGGAAAGAAATCATAAATAAATAAATGAGCAGAAATAAATGAAATAGAAACAAAGAAAACAATAGCAAAGATGAATAAAACTAAAAGCTTCTTCCTTGAGAAGATAAACAAAATGGATAAACCCTTAGCCAGGCTCATCAAGAAAAAAAGGGAGAAGAGTCAAATCTATAAAATTAGAAATGAAAAAGGGGAAATCACAACTGACACTGCAGAAATACAAAGGATTATAAGAGACTATTACAAGCAAGTATATGCCAATAAAATGGACAACCATGAAGAAATGGACAAAGTCTTGGAAAGGTACAATTTTCCAAGACTGAACCAGGAAGAATTAGAAAATATAAACAGACCTATCACAAGTAATGAAATTGAAACCATAATTAAAAGTCTTCCAACAAACAAATGTCCAGGACCAGATGGCTTCACAGGTGAATTCTATCAGACATTTAGAGAAGAGCTAACCCCAATCCTTGTCAAACTCTTCTAAAAAATTGCAGAGGGAGAAACACTCTCAAATTCATTCTACGAAGGCACCATCACCCTGATACAAAAACCAGAAAAAGATATCACAGAAAAGAAAATTATAGACCAATATCTATGATGAACATAGATGCAAAAATCCTCAACAGAATACTAGCAAACAGAGTCCAACAGCACGTGAAAAGGATCATACACCATGATCAAGTGGGATTTATCCCAGGGATGAAAGAATTCTTCAACATACGCAAATCAATCAATGTGATACACCACATTAATAAATTAAGGAATAAAACCATATGGTCATCTCAATAGATGCAGAAAAAGTTTTTGACAAAATACAGCACCGATTTATGATAAAAACTCTCCAGAATATGGGCATAGAGAAAACCTACTTCAACATAATAAAGGTCATATATGACAAACCCACAGCAAGCATCATACTCAATGGTGAAAAACTGAAAGCATATCCACTAAGATCAGGAACAAGACAAGGATGTCCACTTTCGCCACTCTTATTCAACATAGTTTTGGAAGTCCTAGCCACAGCAATCAGATAAGAAAAAGAAAGAAAAGGAATACGAATTGGAAAGGAAGAAGTAAAGCTGTCACTATTTGCCGATGACATGATACTATACATAGAAAATCCTAAAGATGCCACCAGAAAACTACTAGAACTAATCAATGAATTTGGTAAGGTTGCAGGATACAAAATTAATGCACAGAAATCTCTGGCATTCCTATACACTGATGAAAGAAATCAAAGATGACATAAACAGATGGAGAAATATACCATGTTCTTGGATTGGAAGAATCAATATTGTGACAATGACAATATTATCCAAAGAAAACAGAGTTGGAGGAATCAGACGCTCCGATATCAAACTACAATACAAAGCTACAGTAATCAAGACAGTATGGTACAAAAACAGAAATGTAGATCAATGGTACAAGGTAGAATGCCCAGAGATAAACCCATGCACATACAAGCACCTAAATTACAACAAAGGAGGCAAGAACAGACAATGGCGAAAAGACAGCCTCTTCAATAAGTGGTGCTGGAAAAACTGGACAACTACATATAAAAGAATGAAATTAGAACACTCCCTAACACCATACAGAAAAATAAACTCCAAATGGATTAAAGACCTAAATGTAAGACCAGACACTATAAAACTCTTAGAGGAAAACATAGGAAAAACACTCTTTGACATAAACCACAGCAAGATTTTTTTGACCCACTTCCTAGAGTAATGGAAATTTTTAAAAATAATAAATGGTACTTAATTAAACTTAAAAGCTTTTGCACAGCAAAGGAAACCATAAACAAGATGAAAAGACAACCCTCAGAGTGGGAGAAAATATTTGCAAACAAATCAGCAGACAAAGGATTAATCTCCAAAATATATAAACAGCTCACTATTTCTCGGCCATAAAAAGAAACGAAATTGAGTTATTTGTAGTGAGGTCGATGGATCTAGAGTCTGTCACACAGAGTGAAGGAAGTCAGAAAGAGAAAAACAAAAACCGTATTCTAACACATATCTATGGAATCTAAAAAAAAAAATGGTACTGATTAACCTAGTTGTGGAGCAGGAATAAAGATGTAGACATAGAGAATGGACTTGAGGACACAGGGTAGGAGGGGGAAGCTGGGGCAAAGTGAGAGTAGCATCGACATATATACACTACTGAATGTAAAATAGTTGGCTGGTGGGAAGCAGCAGCATAGCACAGGGAGATGCTGGGTGCTTAGCAATGACCTAGAGTGGTGGGATAGGGAGGCTGGGAGGGAGGCTCAAGAGGGAGGGGATATGGGGACATGTGTACACATATGGCTGATTCTGTTTGATGTGCAACAGAAACTAACACAGTATT
>NC_041221.1:120579219-120614392 GCF_002837175.3 Physeter macrocephalus | reverse complement strand
AAAAACTGGACAACTACATATAAAAGAATGAAATTAGAACACTCCCTAACACCATACAGAAAAATAAACTCCAAATGGATTAAAGACCTAAATGTAAGACCAGACACTATAAAACTCTTAGAGGAAAACATAGGAAAAACACTCTTTGACATAAACCACAGCAAGATTTTTTTGACCCACTTCCTAGAGTAATGGAAATTTTTAAAAATAATAAATGGTACTTAATTAAACTTAAAAGCTTTTGCACAGCAAAGGAAACCATAAACAAGACAAAAAGACAACCCTCAGAATGGGAGAAAATATTTGCAAATGAAACAATAGACAAAGGATTAATCTCCAAAATATACTAGCAGCTCATGGAGTGCAATATCAAAAAAACAAACAACTCAGTTAAAAAATGGGCAGAAGACCTAAATAGACATTTCACCAAGAAAGACATACAGTTGGCCAAAAGGCACATGAAAAGCTGCTTAACATCACTAATTATTAGAGAAATAAAAATCAAAACTACAATGAGTTATCACCTCATGCCAGTCAGAATGGCCATTATCAAAAAATCTAGAAACAATAATTGCTGGAAAGGGTGTGGTGAAAAGAGAACCCTCCCACACTGTTGGTGGAAATGTAAATTGATACAGCCACTATGGAGAACAGTATGGAGGTTCCTTAAAAAACTAAAAATAGAACTACCATGTGCAACATAAATCTCCATCGATAGATGAATGGATAAAGAAGATGTGGCACATATATACAATGGACTATTTCTCGGCCATAAAAAGAAACGAAATTGAGTTATTTGTAGTGAGGTCGATGGATCTAGAGTCTGTCACACAGAGTGAAGGAAGTCAGAAAGAGAAAAACAAAAACCGTATTCTAACACATATCTATGGAATCTAAAAAAAAAAATGGTACTGATTAACCTAGTTGTGGAGCAGGAATAAAGATGTAGACATAGAGAATGGACTTGAGGACACAGGGTAGGAGGGGGAAGCTGGGGCAAAGTGAGAGTAGCATCGACATATATACACTACTGAATGTAAAATAGTTGGCTGGTGGGAAGCAGCAGCATAGCACAGGGAGATGCTGGGTGCTTAGCAATGACCTAGAGTGGTGGGATAGGGAGGCTGGGAGGGAGGCTCAAGAGGGAGGGGATATGGGGACATGTGTACACATATGGCTGATTCTGTTTGATGTGCAACAGAAACTAACACAGTATTGTGAAGCAATTATACTCCAATAAAGTTCTATTGAAAAAAAAAAAAAGAAACAGATGGTCTACCCCACCCAGCACATCTGTTTTACTGGTTACTCTTAGACAAAGCTTCCAACACAAAAGACTCATGCCAATTTACTAAAAATACTGCATAATTATAATATGCATGTTCCTCTATAAAGTGTAAAGGAACTGAGGTGTTTTCTAGTTTTATTTTAAAATACCATTGTCATCAATAAAAGAAGATTTTACTTCAAAACTGAGGAGAGATCAACTGCTTTATCTTCAAACTATAAAAGTAAAGCATGTTCAGTGTAATAATTTTAAGAATGTGGAAAAATATTAAGAATGTGATAAAAACCACTCCAGATTTCAACACCTAGAAATAATCACTATTAATATTTTGGGTAACATACTTCCAGGTGTCTTTCAACATATAGGCTTATAAAGTAAGGATAATATTATATAAGTTGTTCAGTAATTTGTTTTTTAAAATCTGTGTTATGTTCTATAATTCTTTCCATGGTAAATACAGACATAATTAATCATCATCATTTTGTATGGCTGCATAGTATTCCATTGCATGTTTATATTATAATTTATTTTATAAATCTCTTATTGATTAACAACTAGCTTATTCTAATTTCTTAGTTTTATATGCAAATGTTATATACCTATAAAATATTTTTTTAGGGTTTATTTTATTATCTTCTTCAGATAAATTACTAGCAGTATAATGATCAAGTTAAACTGGTATAGTGTATTGAGGTTGCTATATTTTGCCAAACTGCCCTCCAAAAGATTTATACCAGCCTAACTCTTAGCAACATGAAAGAGCTGGCATTTTCTCAACAACTCACCAACCATGGGCATTTGATAGGTTAAAAAAGTACTTATAGGTGAAAAATTATAATTCAATGATATGCCTACTTACATTTATTTAAATTTGAAGTGAAGCATATTTTCATTTGTCTGTTGACCATTTCTTTTAATTTTGTCCTTTGCCCATATTTCTATTAGATAATGTTTTTCTAATTGAATGAAGATCTCACTCTATATTAAACTAAGCAAAATGAGTTTTTTGAATTTTTAAAGGAGCTGCTTTTCTTACATTTCAGTTTGGAAGCCTCAAATTTTATATTTTATCCCTAACAGTACAGGCAAATTACTAAAATTCTGCTAAGAAAAAAAATGCATATTTCTAGGACAAAATGATTCAAAAGGCTTTCTTTTCTACTCTCAAAAGAGAGTTCAAATGATAGTTGTAAAAAAGAATTTCTAATAGTCACTTTCTGACAAATTCAGTTATTCACTAGCAGTGAAATCAAGGCAAACCAAAGAACACAAAACTAATTTATGTATGTATATACACCACTTTCAGTGTATGGTCCCTGTGAATTCTTTTTTGTACTCTAAAATGATAGCATGTAATGTCTACTCTCTGTATCACTTACAGAAAAGAACTGGAACTCAAGAAGTAAATTAGCATGAGAGCATGCTCCCTTTGTGAAAATCACAGAGCCACCTGTGTCCCCAGTTATGCTTAATTAGGTACTCCACGTCACCCCCAGGAGAGCAATCCACCCTAAATTAATGCTTCTACATTGTTTCTTGAGGAACATGGTAAATTCAGACATCTACTCAACTAAGTCTCCAGGTTCCACATTATTCCAGGGGCCCTACAGAATGTGATGTACAGGCAGATGAAAGCTTTTCTTATTCTCTCTGAGCCTAGAAAATAAGTAGGTGCCATCCCCCGAGGTATCTAGAGAAGAGTCAAAAAGTAGAGAGCAGAAGTATATCATATGTGGGTTTGTTGCCACTGGATGGATTTTTTGGTTAGTTTTTGAACCTATCAAGGATGTACTACAATATATGCAGATTTCCTGTCTTTATAGAAGTATTGAGTAGAGATTTAGGCTTATATTCTGGGTTATCAAGAAACAGACGTACAACAAAATTTCTTAGCCTTTATTAACTGTAAAAGAACACACCTCATGGAGACAGGAAACATCTTATTTAATCCGGCTCTGTTTTTTATCCCTTTCCAGTAGAAAAGATGAGCTGTTTACTCAATGCGTATGCATAGGATCATTCTGCTCTTGAAAAGCATAGGATCATTCATCCTGGTCAGGCCACAAGTAATACAAAATGCAAAATGAAACTGAATTTCTTCTTTCTCTAATTGTCTTTTAGAGAAAGGATGCGTGGAGGAGGTATCAAACGTTTGTATAAAATCAGAAAAAAGAAGTGATTTTTGTGTTTGTGTAAAAGCCTGTCTTATTCATATGTTCACTCTTGGTTTTATGAGACTATCTTATTTCCCAGTTAGATTGCAAACTCCTTTTGGGCAGCGACTTTATCTCATAATTTTCTTGTATTCTCTCACAGCATATACAATGAGTATTTGCTTATAGATTGCTTTACAAGGCTTTGGGAAAATGAGCTAAACATGTCTATAGTTATGTGACAGAATTTATTCATAATAAAATAGTATCTTGAAGAAGATATTATAAACTCTATTAAAGAATTCTGCAAGACAGAGTGTATCTCAAAATAATTTAAAAAGACATATTTAATAGTTTTCGTAGACTATAGTGAATCTCCACTGAAAGTAGGCTATTATACATTCTTTGTGTATGTGTGTGTCTGCATGCATTCCCTACCATGGTGTAAAATCAATTTTAATCCCAGACATGATAAATAATTAAGGATAGAAACACAGCATTTTATAAGTTTGATTCCTAGGTAAAAATACATTATTGAAAACCTTTATTTTTCCTGCAAAAATAGCAATCAAATAGAAAACTGACTATCAGCTATTTGTTTTGCCATAAAAGGCTGCCATTAGATATATCTCTAAAGCCAAACTGGAATTTCAAGTTTCCTTAGCCTCTCTCTTTAACTACAACCCTTGATATTCAGAGGACCCAAGAGCGTTTATGTTCCTGAAATTCACACCCACACACCTACACTCGCTTCTAGATAACAGATGATTAAATGACATTTTACTGCATGCGTTTTCAAACAGAAGTGTTTCATTTAGATGCTTATATAAATCAGTCATAATCTGAAGTTTTCATAATTATTTGCATTAATGTCAGGATCCTATATGGACAATTAATAATGGGTAAAGATGTGGAATGCTCTGTTAAATACATAATAATTTTTTAAATATTTTAATACATTTTTATGCTGTAATAACTATTTTCAATATGTCTTCATTAGCCTACATAATGAATTATGAGTTAATTTTGCATAAAATATGTCAACTAGATTTGAACACCAATATTCTAAAATAAAAATAATAGAATATGATTCTTATAACTAGTATAGTATAATATGAGCATTTCGAAACATAAGTTTTGGTGGTCAGGATTTTTTTTTTTTTTTTAGTGGTATGCGGGCCTCCCTCTGCTGCGGCCTCTCCCGTTGCGGAGCACAGGCTCCGGACGCGCAGGCCCAGCGGCCATGGCTCACGGGCCCAGCCGCTCCGCGGCATGTGGGATCCTCCCAGACCGGGGCGCGAACCCGGTTCCCCTGCATCGGCAGGCAGACGCGCAACCACTGCGCCACCAGGGAAGCCCAGGATTTTTTTTTAATGGGAATCTACAAGGCACACAGAAATAAAAAGAAGTAGTAATAATCAGTGATTTGTATGATCTGCTTTTGCCCAAACAGTCCATTCTCTGTCAATTAAACAAACAGATTCCATGTTTCTGTTATCTTAGAATAATTATAATGATATTAGTTTTTACTAGGCACTTATGTGCCAGGTGCTATGCTAGCCCATTGAATCCTTAAAATAACACTACAAAGTAGGTATTACTATAACTACCTTACAGGTGAAGAAACCGAGGCTTAGGAAGGTTAAATAACTTGCCCAAGGTCACAGAGCTGGTGAATGGGACACCTGAGATTCAAATCTAGTTGCTCTACCTTCATAGCCTCTGCCCTTAGCTCTTATTTATTACTTCAGAAAATACTTCTTGGGCATATACTATGTGTCAGGCACTCTACCATATACTGAGGATAAAGTAGTCAACTAGAAAATTCCTGATCTCAATGGGGCTTAGCAGGAGAGACAAACAACAAAAAATTTAAAAGATGAATGACTAATTACATTTATGTGAAGTGCTGTAGCACAGGTATATATATCTCCTGGGAATGAGGTAATGCTGAGTTAGATGGTTCTCCCTAACATAACTGGGACATCTAGTTTATGCAGTAGCAACTCTTTGATATTCTGCTGCCCTGCACTGTCCCCATTCTCAAGGAGGTTGAAGTAATAGAATACAGAAGAGACTTTAATGTGTATTACTCACAAGTCTATCAGTGGTACTATCTCTCCAACCATAAGGGAAATTAGAGGAATATATGCCTGGATGGATGATCCACATTTTATATCAGAAGTTTGCTGCCAGCCTCAGGAGTCACGCTACCCCTCAAAGTGGCCAGAGTGGGTCTCAGATCCACCTGGTAGACTGGGTCAGACGTTTTAAATTGTACACCAGGACAGATGGCTATCACTCGATGGAGACAACCCAATTACTATCCCATTTATGGCTTATTTTATGATTTTATGGAGGCCTCATTTTGGAATAAGTTCCACCTGCATCTTGTGGCACTTCTAAGAACACTGTCAGTCAGACTCATGTCTCCGTTTTTACCTGAGACTCTTTCCTCACTTGCAGTACACACCTCATGACATACCAATACACAGGATTGCTTTTAATCACTTGACTTGAATGGGTCCCTTATATATGTATTACTGGAAGTCTCCTTATACATAAGTTTCATTAGTAGCCGTAAAAATACCCATTACCACCCAAGGAAGCAAATCCAAATGGTTTCCACATGAGCTCTAGACCTTAGTACCTTTCTGATATTTCAGGAAACAAGTCAAAGCAGTTGTACACAATTCATCTCTTGAATTTTGTACCACTAGGAAGGTGTATTAATTTGCTAGGGCAGTCCTAGCAAAGTAGCACAGACTGGGTATGACAGAAGTTTGTTTCCTTACAGTTCTGGTGGCTAGAAATCTGAGATCAAGGTGTCAGTACAGTTTGTTTCTTCTGAGGCCTCTTTCCTGGCTTGTTGCTGGCTGTCAAGCCTCTGTGTCTTCACATGGTTTTCTGTGTGTGCGTGTGTATGTGTCCCAATTTTCTCTTCTTATAAAGACACCAGTTATGTTGGATTAGGGCTCACCCCTAATGACCTCATGTTAACTTAATTACCTCTTTAAAGGCCCTATCTCCAAATATAGTCACATTCTGAGGTACTGGGAGTTAGAACTGCAACATGTGAACCTGGAGGGTGAGGGGGGCACAATAGAGCCCATAACAGGAGAGTTTACAAGAAATGAGAGTGAACCCAGTCCAGTCTACCATTCACTTACAGAGTATAGGGGTTTATGGTAACTCCTCAACTCCTAATAGCTCCTAAGTATGGCCTAAGAGCAACACTGGGATCCTCTCCCTACCCCTTTACAGAGGGCAGCTTCCCCTAGCACAGTGCTTGCTAGAGAGGCGTGTACACTACTGGACAGGAAGCTAGGTGGTATAAATAACATTGAATCACTTTGTGAAAGTGATTTCATTCCCTTGCAGTACTTCTGAAGAAGTCCACGGGCAGTCTGGGTTTGTTGGTCATGTTTTTAACACTTGCTAATTCCTCCCTACCCACTCCCCACCTTCTTTTCCATACACAAACAGAAATCAGGCCTCAGGCTCAAGAGCCTTTGGCAAGCACCAGTATCTAGCCCTAACTAAATACTGTTTTTGTTGCATATTTGTTTTCAGTGAATTCATGAGGTCACCCGCCATTGCATTTGTGGCAAGTGATTCTGTTTTCCATTTAAAATAATGATATGTGTTTTATTTAACATAAAGTATTTAAGTAAAAAAAAGTGAGTCAGTTCAAAGAAAAATATTAATGATAGCACAGGTGGTAAGCAGATATGAAAAAACCATGAAGGTGGTCTACAAGAGAACTAAAGTCTTAGAAATGTGACTCTAACATGTAAGATAAGCAGACATATTGGTCTTACCGACTCTTGAGTTGTTCACTAAGGGACACTCCTTAGAAACATGGTACTTCTAGCTCCACCCTGAGCCACCACTGCCAGTATTGTGGTCAACTCTTGCTGCCAGGGGCCTGGTCCACTTTCCAAAGTGACATGACTTCTCCACCAGAACCCAAGAGGAGACAGGGTGGGACAGAGCTACCTACCTCTTTTTGTCTCCTAGAAACTCCTCCATATCTAGCATCTAATCAATCTCTACCCACAGGACCGAGGTTCACTCTCTGGATCCTTTCCCTTTTACTTTAGTTCCAAACTTGATGTAAAGCCCTCATCTCAATTAACGAGCAGCTAATAACAGAAGTTTAGTGCAGACACATGTAGACAAAGTATTTTTGACTTGGATCTGAAAACTTCCAGGAAATTCCAGTACATATCTGATTCATAATTCTTTCCCATGCTTGTT
Source organism: Physeter macrocephalus (assembly GCF_002837175.3). Classification (NCBI taxonomy): domain Eukaryota; kingdom Metazoa; phylum Chordata; class Mammalia; order Artiodactyla; family Physeteridae; genus Physeter; species Physeter macrocephalus. The sequence goes on along the minus strand of NC_041221.1, from coordinate 120,606,691 downwards.
TCCTCTGTCACACTTTTGTTTTACAATTTGGAGTTTCATTCCTAGCTTTCCATCTGGATTTCTGGTTTAAAACTAACTTTAAGACTCAGGTAGTTCATATAGGAGGCTAGGCTTATGTTTGTGTTGGACATTCTAGCTTTGTAAAAATTTGTAAAATGTTTTATTTGCAAGAGTAAACTATCTGCCCACTAGAGACTGCTTAAATGATCTATCGTGTAACTATATGATGGTTTTAGAAGAATTTTTAATACATGGGGAAGTGTTCATGGTATAATAAACAAAGAAAGCAGGTTACAAAAACAGCATTTCTGGTAAAGTACTACTTTTTAAAAGCATTATATATACATATCACAATTTATTCATCTATAATCGGAAGACTATGTCATAATGTTATCAATGGTTCTTTAGCTAGAGGGATTATGAGGATTTAAAATTTTGATCTTTGTATGTTTCTATATGTTCTTAGTTGTTTTTTTTTAGACTATACTTTTTTTGCAATTTTAAAAATTGAGGAATAGTTGATGTACAATATTATGCAAGTTTTAGGTGTATAACATAGTGATTCACAATTTTTAAAGGTTATACCCCATTTATAGTTATTATAAAATATCAGCTATGTTCCCCATGTTATACAATATATGCCTGTAGCTTATTTATTTTGTACATAGTAGTTTGTACCTCTTAATACCCTACCCCTCTCTTGCCCCTCCCTTCTTCCCTCTCCCCACTGGTAACCACTAGTTTGTTCTCTGAATCTGTGAGTCTATTTCTTCTTTTTAATATTCACTGGTTTTATTTTTTGGATTCCACATCTAAGTAACATCATACAGTATTTGTCGTTCTCTGTCTGACGTATTTCACTTAGCTTAATACCCTCCAAGTCCATCCTTGTTGTAGCAAATAGCAAAATTTCATTCTTTATTATGGCAGAGTAGTATTCCATAGTGTGTGTGTGTATATCTATATCTATATTTATATAGAGATGTAGGTATATATCTCATATTCTTTATCCATTCATCTGTTGATGGACAGTTGGCAATTGTAAACAATGCTGCTATAAACATTGGGGTACACGTATCTTTTCAAATTAATGTTCTCATTTTTTTCAGATATATACCCAGGAGTGGGATTGCTGGGTCATATGGTAGTTCTATTTTTAGTTTTTTGAGAAACCTCCATAGTGTTTTCCACAGTGGCTGCACCAATTTCCATCCCTACCAACAGTCTTTGAAGTTTATATGTTCTCAATTTTCTGCATTGAATTTTTATTTTGTTTAAAATTTGAAAAAGAAATCATTAAATTTTAAATTACCTCACATAAAAAAAATTCTCCTATTCAAATGTTTCCAAGATGAAGTCTATACAATGTAAAAAGGTGACCACTGCTGGTCAGGGCTTTTTGAGAAATTATTTTTGCCTTTTTTTGGGGAAAGGGATGGCAATGCTACAGTTACTCCTGAACCATCCTCTACCAAAGAGACACAGTCTTAGGTGAGATACAGGGTCAACAAAACAAAACAAGTTAGGCTGCTCTCCTTATCAGTAGGTTAGGTGAAATCTGGTTTTTTGCCTTTTTTTTTTGAAGAGATTTTTTTAAAAAAACCCAGTAATAGCCTTTATCACAGGATTTCTGAAACCAAAACAGCAAGTGAAAAGAGTCTGACATCAGGATGAAATATGAATAACGAGCTACATTATTTTATTCCTTTACAACCATTTTTTTTGGCCCTTCACATCTAAAAGATTTTTCTACAGCCATGGTTCTCAATAATTTTAATGTCTTCATCCATCAGATCCAACAAGGCTCCCAACAGTAACTAATTTTCAATGGGACAAGGAAGAGAGCCTCATACAGGAGCAAATCAGAATAGGGAGGGGAATTTAACTTCAATAAAAATGGTTTTAGATGCTTATAATATCTCCCTACTTGGATGATTACTGCTTTATATTGTTTTGTTGCAGGTGTATAACATAGTGATTCACAATTTTTAAAGGTTATACCCCATTTATAGTTATTATAAAATATCAGCTATGTTCCCCATGTTATACAATATATGCCTGTAGCTTATTTATTTTGTACATAGTAGTTTGTACCTCTTAATACCCTACCCCTCTCTTGCCCCTCCCTTCTTCCCTCTCCCCACTGGTAACCACTAGTTTGTTCTCTGAATCTGTGAGTCTATTTCTTCTTTTTAATATTCACTGGTTTTATTTTTTGGATTCCACATCTAAGTAACATCATACAGTATTTGTCGTTCTCTGTCTGACGTATTTCACTTAGCTTAATACCCTCCAAGTCCATCCTTGTTGTAGCAAATAGCAAAATTTCATTCTTTATTATGGCAGAGTAGTATTCCATAGTGTGTGTGTGTATATCTATATCTATATTTATATAGAGATGTAGGTATATATCTCATATTCTTTATCCATTCATCTGTTGATGGACAGTTGGCAATTGTAAACAATGCTGCTATAAACATTGGGGTACATATAACTTTTTGAATTAGTGTATCCATTTTCTTTGGATATGTACCCAGAAGTGGAATTACTGGATCATATAGTAGTTCTATTTTAATTTTCTGAGGAGCCTCCCTACTGTTTTCCATTCCATCCCTACCAACAGTCTTTGAAGTTTATATGTTCTCAATTTTCTGCATTGAATTTTTATTTTGTTTAAAATTTGAAAAAGAAATCATTAAATTTTAAATTACCTCACATAAAAAAAATTCTCCTATTCAAATGTTTCCAAGATGAAGTCTATACAATGTAAAAAGGTGATCACTGCTGGTCAGGGCTTTTTGAGAAATTATTTTTGCCTTTTTTTGGGGAAAGGGATGGCAATGCTACAGTTACTCCTGAACCATCCTCTACCAAAGAGACACAGTCTTAGGTGAGATACAGGGTCAACAAAACAAAACAAGTTAGGCTGCTCTCCTTATCAGTAGGTTAGGTGAAATCTGGTTTTTTGCCTTTTTTTTTTGAAGAGATTTTTTTAAAAAAACCCAGTAATAGCCTTTATCACAGGATTTCTGAAACCAAAACAGCAAGTGAAAAGAGTCTGACATCAGGATGAAATATGAATAACGAGCTACATTATTTTATTCCTTTACAACCATTTTTTTTGGCCCTTCACATCTAAAAGATTTTTCTACAGCCATGGTTCTCAATAATTTTAATGTCTTCATCCATCAGATCCAACAAGGCTCCCAACAGTAACTAATTTTCAATGGGACAAGGAAGAGAGCCTCATACAGGAGCAAATCAGAATAGGGAGGGGAATTTAACTTCAATAAAAATGGTTTTAGATGCTTATATCTCCCTACTTGGATGATTACTGCTTTATATTGTTTTGTTGCCTTTAACTGAATATTTAGTTCAACATCACAGGCAATTACCTATTAAAAAAAAAGCCTTATTCTGCTAAACATTGTTAGTGCTACTCCATTCTCCATTCTCCCTTCCTAACTGTATCCTATCTTGCTGTACTGTCTCAGCAAACCATGTGCTTCAGCGAAAGGTAACTTCGTCTCCAGCCTCCGGGCTAGGCCTGGCTGGTTTAAAGCTAATCTCAGACTCTTGCAAAAGTGTCTGGTTTACTAATAGGTTATAGACAAGTCAACTGTGGCATTCCCCTGGCCATAGGATTGTTCAGAAATGAGCCCGAGGGACAGTGTGAGCCCATGAGATTCCAGCTGCTTAAAAAGGAATGTCCTTACTGTTGGGAGAAAGGGCCCCTGAAAAGATGCTCTTTCTCTGGAAATCATTCTGTGTTGTTACAGTCTCTCCCCAGTGCGGGATACTGACCTGAGGATGAAATAACTCAAAATGAAGAGCACAGGTGATGGACTAGTAGGGACTGCACGAACCCTGAAGCTCTCCCTACTTCTAAAGTACCAAGTACAAACATTTCCTTATGCTATAAACCAGTTGGGGTCAAGTTTTCCACTTCTTGAAGCTGAAAGCATACTGATACTTATATAACATATGGCATATTGAAGAATTCCTCAACATATTGTTTTATAATTTTAGTGTGAACTGTTTCACTTCATAGGCTGGAATAATAGGGAAAGAGAAGCTGCTTGAGTCTCTGTAATTATCGATTTAAGTTACTCACTTTAAATAGCATCTGAAATATTAATTCTAAAAGTTTCCATTAAATACAGCATAATAATATGGCTGGTTATAAGAGACGAGGGCTTTTAGCAATCACAGAATGCCAAAGATCTTAAAGCAAATCTCAGTAATAGGATTTGTGCTTAAACTATGTTTTACCTATAATGTCCTTGAGATCTAATCTTAAAATATCAATGTTGATAAGAAGTGATTAAGATACATCTCTTCCTGAATAATTTATGTACCACATCATCAAGTTGAAGAATTACATTGAAGAGGGATTTCAATAACTATTTATAGTATTACAAAAATAATCCTTATGTTTTTAAAAAGTGGTCCCTTTTTAGATCATTCATTCATTCCTTTAACTTTATTGAAATATTTAAAAATAACATCAAAAATACAAAAATAGAAGCAAGTGACCTTTAGAAATGAACTTAACTTTTTCCTTCTTTGGTGAAATTTCATGTTTTGTTCCATAGCTCGGATGTCTAGGAAATCAGTATCTTTAAGGGTATGAGGAGAGGGGGAGGTGATAAAAAACAGATGCAAGGTAATCCACATGATTGTTTTCTAGCAGAAATGTAACTGCACTGAAAATACTTCAAAATACTTTGAAGATCACTTAGGTGCCAAAATAATTGTGGAAAACTTGTGCTATATTTTGATAGAAAATCTTCTGCCCTTCAAAGATGCTTATTTTGGGGTTTCTACATTCTCTCCATTAAACTCAGCAGTATTTATTCTGCAGACTACAGATCCATAGGGTCTTTGGCATCCATCCTCCATTATTTACTTATACTTAATCTGTTGGATTCATAATTCCTACATATTATAATAGCATGTGGCCACAGAGGAAATAAAGTATTCAAGCTAGCTAAATACTGATCATCTAGATTTAAATTGATTTCTATTTTGCTGATATAAGAAAGTAGAAAAAAGATAGAGCTTCATCAAAAGAGAAAGTTCTCAAATTAAGGGAAATGTATTAAATTAACTCTCTTCTTTTTTTGTGTTTGGTGGTTCATGTATGAGATTTTAGAACGGAAAGCCGTATCTGATAAGGTACAAACAATGAATATAAGCAGATTTGTAGGTTCTGTTTCCAAAAACCTGGAACATTTTAATCCAATGAGATTTTGTTTTGGGGGGAGGACTTGTAAACAAAATGTCCCAATGAGTGAAATTTTGACCAAAGTAAATAACGTATCTGGATGTTATTATCTTTGAATATAACCATGGTTGATTTGAGGGGAGGGAGAGAAAAAAATGTATGGAATAATTGCCTCATTACCAGGTATCAGATTAAGCTGTTTGATTTAAATGGATGTGAAGGTAATGAATACAAGGAACTGCTATGAAGTTCCACCTTTTCTTATCAACATGATAACATTAGGCACCCATACTCATGAGAACCAGGCTGGGTAGGGAGAAAGCTAATTGATCTAGGCAGAAACCCTTCAGGGGAAAGGACAAGAAGAAAAGAAACCTGGCCACCTGTGTAAGATGAGCACTCCCTAAGCTCTACTCTGAGAAGTGGTAAGTTAACTATTTGGATGGGCTGATAATTGAGTCCATTGCAATGCATTTGTTATACCATTTAATACTTTTAAAATGGAAACAAATTCAAGCCCTGGAATCTCTGCTCCGTTTTCCTAAAACTTAGAAGCTTACTTTAACTAAAAAAAAAAAATCACCAGTGAACTTGACTGAACATAGATATATGATAAATTTATTCCTCTGATTAAGTTCAGAGGTACATTTTCCAAGATAGACGGCAATGTGAGTTTGGGTATTTGAAATTTGAAGAAACTCCTGGGAATCTTATGGTCCTATTTTGGTCAAGGTAAGAAACAGGAGAAAGTCCTTGAAAACTTCTGATTGCTACATTAAAAAAATTGAAGTATAAAAGTTTGACAAAAGTAAGCGACTAGCTAAATATAACAAAATAATATTATAGCATTTTATTTGGAAGAAATGAATATTCCAAGAAAATGTTTAACATTTTGATAAATTTATTTTATAATAGAGGATATTAGTCAAATAGGTCATGTCACGTTAGGTTTAGAGTCCATCTACTGGCTAAAATCCATTGTAGTTTTGTCCATTCATTCAACAAATATTTATTAAATGCCTACTGTGTGCCAAGCACTATTCTAGACCCTGGGGATAGAAAGTAGAACAAACAAGATCCTGTCTCATGGAATTTAATTAATAGATTGTACTTCATTGGCATGTGTTCTACTAATATAATGACTTGTTAATTTAAACAGGGATTTGGGATGTGCTGTATCAAAACAGTGTTAACATTCCCAACAAGAAAATAATGGCAAACAAGTAGTAAAATATCTTTTTAACTTCTCCCTGCTGAATAGACATCATTTTGGCATGTACATATTCCCTGACAGAGATGACAGAAACCAGTTTGTTAATAAACACTGCTGGATGGTGGCCAAAACTATAATATTCCATATCTTGATACAATGCAAATGTTGTTTAACTAAGAATTATTAGAACTGGTTGATAAACACATACTTTTAAAAATGTATTTCGAAAATACGTCTCGTTGTGTCTATAACTATTGGTATAAATTCTGCAGAAGTCTAGATTTTAAAATAGTTCTTTTTTCTTATTTTAAGTATCCTTCTCACTCCCTAATGGAGTAATCCTCTTTCCTTGTCAGGCTTCTTGAGAACATTAATGAAACATAGAATTTAATATTATATCTTTTTTTCCTTCTCTTCAAATTTTCCTCTCTCTCCTCTTAACACGTGTAGAATAATCACTTTTTCAAGGGTAACTCACTCACTCTCATCCCTGACGTCCTTGCAAAATCATCTCTTTATTGTCATCTTAGCCTTTGAGCCTTTCCCAAAGCACCACTGTAGGTCTTTCTTCTCTCCTGTAGTCCAATAAATCATTTCTTTTCATATTGTTAAAAAGTTGCTGAAACTAAATGGATTACACAGTGTTTTTAATGTATCAGAGAATGGTTGGTACAATCTGATCAAGAAAATTTCACAGCTACATTTCTTGAGCTGCACCAAATTATGTATTCACCTCTGTCCTCTGCACATGTATGAATTACATCTCTATTACTCTCTATAACTGATGCAGATATAATTCTATGATTGTTGTAAATTTGTCTTGTTTACTCAATAAGAGTCTATTGAGCCTCTACTACAAATTTACTCAGCACTCTTCCAGGCAATAGCAATAGGACAATGAGCAAAATAGACATGTTTTCTAACTTACTGGAATTTACATTTACTGAGATTTGGAAGATGGTATATTTCTGCTTAACATTAGGATAAGCCACTCAACGTTAATGTTGCAGTTTTTAGCCAAAATTTTTTTTTAATCACTGCTTTTTACTTTGTAGTCAGCTCTCATCTGGAAAATTAATTATTTTTATGATAAAAAACCAATTCACAATCGTGAAAATTAACAAAGTGCACTAATATTCCATTATCACACTCAACTATCCTAGGAGTACCTCTCAGCTGAAAACGTCCAACCATTTAAATCTGGCGTAACTAGAATATCAAAGTCAACCTTCCTAAGAACTTCATTCACTGCATTGAAATAACAACGATTTCAACATATAATTAGGATGACTTTAATCTTATCTAACCCCACGGAGTGTCATGTGGAAGTAGGATATTACTTCCCCTTGGACATTGTGTTTCCTCCTTTCACTATTGCAAACAGCTTTAAAGATGAATCTAGCTCAAGAATGTAAGTGAGAGGCTTTTCAAAGGGTCCACTAAATTACCCAATAACTGGAGAGGAGGGTTAACATGGAAGGAGTCTGGGTGGGTCGAAGGCTGACCATGTAGTCCAAAACAAACTTCTTTGAAGTGTTACGTTCTATCTTTAAAAATCATGCAAAATGTTTATTGTATCCATGTAGTTTCATGCTTGTTTTAATATAAAAAACATGTTTTCGGGACTTCCCTGGTGGTCCAGTGGGTAAGACTGCATGCTCCCAATGCAGGGGGCCTGCGTTCGATCCCTGGTCAGGGACCTAGATCCCACATGCATGCCACAACTAAGAGTTCGCATGCCACAACTAAGAAGTCCTCATACCACAACTAAGTCCGCATGCCGCAACGAAGTCCCAGTGCATCCAAAATAAATTTTTAAAAAAAAATTAAAAAAAAAACAACAAAAAACATGTTTTCCTTTCTCACCACTGATTAACATTGTTGCCCCACAATGTGATATAGAAATTTCTACTCCAGAGTTCTGGCACAGTTCCATGTTCTCAGGTCATATGTGTACCCCAGTTTGAGAATCACTAGGGTAGCTTAACAGAAGCACTCAGAGTACCTGACCTCTGATTGTTGTCAAATTGTTCAAGTTATCCAACTTCAGATTTTCCTATCTGTTGAAAAGTGGTAAAAACCCTGCTTTATTCTCCATAATGTTGCTGGAAAGATCAGAAGAGTCAATAGAATATTATTATTATTATTATCATCATCACCATCATCATCATCATCAAATGACTGGTTTGTTCAACAATCAGAACTTAGGTCAGGGTACAAATATGAAATGGTTCCATTTTTCTCCAGTTACTGCTTTCAACTATGCAGCATTGAGTTTCCTTCTCCCATCCCTTTATGACAGCTTAGTCAGACCCCACAGCTTTCTGATCACTTTCAGCTATTAAAATATCAGTTCAGTCCAATTTACTTCCAGTTGAAAATTTTACCTCACATCTGTTTGAAATCTCATCTCCTCCCTCCCTCCCTGTTTCAGTGAAGTTTCCATTTAAGTAACTTAGGTTGGGAAAGGAATGGGATCAACTGTTCTATTCACTTTCCTTTCTTTCTTCCTCTCTTTTCTTTCTCCAAAGAATTGGGATCAAAGATGCAAGTATCCCTAACTCAGCAGGTACAGGTGTGGTCCTCCCTTCTCTGTTGCTCTTTCTTGGTTCAAGATCCATCCATCCCTGATGCCCTCTGAGTGGCTCCCGGCTCAATGCTGAGATTCTCCTGGGACACATGTGTGTGTTCTTGTTATGCTTACTAGAACCTGCTTGGAAAAGTACACATTTATGCAAATAAAAAGTATTATGTTGGCAGCAGGAACACATGCAAAAATTTGGGAAGTATAGTATTGTGATTTATGCAAAATCGCATGGGATAACAGTTTTGTTGTACCACTCATGAAATGGTGTGATGCAGCTTACTAGCTGCTGACTAGGGGAGCTGCTTGTGCTACAGCTTAGGGATGTGGGTGAGAAGTTAAGGGAGGCTTCTGTCTTCTATGAATCTAGGCCATATGTTTAGAGCCTTTCTCTTAATTTAAGCGGGGGGGGGGGGCTGTAATTATTTTTATGTAATTTTTTGTGGTTGGGTCACTCTAACACAGTGAGGTAGGGAATAGTGTTATACGCTTCAGGTGTACTTGTAACATCAGCATTAAATAGAACTCTTGTGCCAGGGATATCTTTTAGCACAGAAGACTCTGTTACCATTTAGTGGGGTCAGACTTCTATGGGCCAAACACTCACCCAGAAGCCTGGGGAATGTCTCCACCAGACAGCTGAGTAGGCTGGCACCAGCTCTTCCACCAGTATTGGTTTCAGTTTTTCAAAAGGGAGCTTTTTAGAGAAAAACAAACAAAAACAAACCAAAAAAACACATCAGACATTACAAAATAGGTGAAGCAAAGTCCCACAATGTCACATAATGTTTCTCAATGTCAACGTTACTGTGGCAGGTCTTTCATCCCAGCGTCTACCAACTGTTCTATCCTCTACCCCTAAAATGGACCCCTGAAAGTCTGCTGCCCCTAGTATGTGGGCACTCTACTGCTGGCATAGTCTTTGCAAAACAAAACTGAGCAGCATTTTCTATTGGCCTGCAGCCCTTTCCACAGTTCCAGGAGTGTCTCTAGCTCTTCTGTCTCGAGTAGGGGGCATTCTCCCACCCTCTACTCTACACCTTGCCTCAGAGAGAGCCACTGTGACAACATACCATGACAGGGTTGCTCAAAGCTCATCTCAGCCTAAAGTAACCCCATGAAGCTTACTCCACATAGGAGAGAGTGCCAGAAATGTTGCTTTTCTTTAGACTCTTAACTTCAATCCAAAGCTCCTTTCAACAGTAGAAATTCCATTTCAGTCATCATTGGAGCTCCCCTCATCCACACACAAAATGTTGTGCAAAGGTGCTAAGGTTCTTACACCGAGTAAATATTGAGGAGGCCTTGAAAATTTTTGCCCTTGCTGGTCACTGCTCAGCTGTCTCTCATCCAAGCCCTTGAAGTCTAGTGAATTTGCTGATTCTATGTGAAATTAGGGGCATAAGAACCTGTGCCAAGGATGATAAATTGGGGCTTAACTCTTCACTTCCCTCCCCATTTCCGTCCCCTCCTGAGGGGTTTGCCAAGAAGTGGAATGTGGGTTCCCACCACGTTCCCCTTCACTCCTCTCCTTCCTAGCCGAAGGCAACCTTTTCTCCTTTCCTTACCACTCTCTTTCCGCTGCCGGTCAGGGACAGCTATTAGAACCACCTTCAGGAATTTAGGTTGGGAGTGGGGGATGAGGTGTGGTGTTGGTAACTAACCTGTGGCTGGCAGAAGTTTTGGTTTGGCTCCGCAGTGGGTTTTTTTTTTTTTTTAATTTAAACTGAAATTAGTTACCAGCATTTAAAAATTGAATCGGTTCACATAAATATCTATAATGCTAGCTTCTTATGGAAATTTAGAAAATCTGACTTTTACTGCATGACAATACCCAGCTGGGGCAGTCCCTGTTTCTGCTCAGGCCAGGCCCAGCCCACTGCACTAGTTAACAGCACCTGCCTGACATGAGGAGTATCTGACTTTGGTAGGTTCTGCTGTGGTCTTTCACAAAAGGCAAGGAGAGGGGCTGTATGGGGGGATATTACCCCTAGAACATAAATATAGGCATAGGTGGGGGGATATAGAGGATCTGGTTATTTCTGAAGAAACAGAAAAGGAACAAATCTCAAAATAATAGCAGAATAAATTATCTCTCCACATTCGCAATAAAAATAACTACCATATTCAGAGATTTCATCACATCCTAGGCCCTTAAAAGATTTTTAATTTAAACTGAAATTAGTTACCAGCATTTAAAAATTGAATCGGTTCACATAAATATCTATAATGCTAGCTTCTTATGGAAATTTAGAAAATCTGACTTTTACTGCATGACAATACCCAGCTGGGGCAGTCCCTGTTTCTGCTCAGGCCAGGCCCAGCCCACTGCACTAGTTAACAGCACCTGCCTGACATGAGGAGTATCTGACTTTGGTAGGTTCTGCTGTGGTCTTTCACAAAAGGCAAGGAGAGGGGCTGTATGGGGGGATATTACCCCTAGAACATAAATATAGGCATAGGTGGGGGGATATAGAGGATCTGGTTATTTCTGAAGAAACAGAAAAGGAACAAATCTCAAAATAATAGCAGAATAAATTATCTCTCCACATTCGCAATAAAAATAACTACCATATTCAGAGATTTCATCACATCCTAGGCCCTTAAAAGAGGCAATGCCATTTAATCTTCACAAAAACCATGTGAGGTGAGGACTACTGACCCTGTTTTACTGATGGGAAAACTGAGGTTCAGAGCAAAGTAATTTTGGCTAAGCCAGAAGGCTGATAGGTTGAGAAACTTGGAATGCAGGTTTGTATGACTCTTTACTATGGGGCTCCATTGTCTCCACTACCATAGATATTAGTGGTCCTTCTTTAAGGGATTAAAGGCACAGAAATTAATGACCAAGTTTAGTGAGATCAGACCCTAGATTGGAAGTCACCTTGACACTAAGTGAGTACTAGTTACTAAGTCTATTCCTGCTCCCTCTTCTAGAAGGAGGCTATTTTCTAAGCACCTCTCGAAGGTCAGGGTGGCACCATGCTTTTACAAATAGCAGTTATTCAATAGATATGTTAGTTTTATTAGTCCTTGGAGCTTGCCTTAAATTTTACTAAGTGTGAACGTGTGAGTATGTGGGGAGGGGACAAGAAGAGGCAAGGGGCTGAGGGAGGGGAACACAGTTCATGATCCCTCCTGTGGTGGCCACAGAAGTGTTGATAAGAAATATATTGGGCTTCCCTGGTGGCGCAGTGGTTGAGAGTCCGCCTGCCGATGCAGGGGACACGGGTTCGTGCCCCGGTCCAGGAAGATCCCACAAGCCGCTGAGCCTGCGCGTCCGGAGCCTCTGAGCCTGCGCGTCCGGTGCCTCTGCTCCGCAGCAGGAGAGGCCACAACAGTGAGAGGCCCGCTTAACGCAAAAAAAAAAAAAAAAAAAAAAAAAAAAAGAAATATAGAGACATACTACTAGGAAAGTGGTTTGCCGGAATGTAAAATAGCTCCAGAAAAAGAAAGGCTTGAAATGAGTCAAAATGCTTTGGTCCTGGGAAATCCCTAGGAATAGAAAGCTACCTAATATGATAAGCTATTAGGTTGACAAACATGATTTCAGAATCAAGGGTTTAAGCAAACTTGTTAGTTTGAATTTGCATGTTTACAGTGTAATGAATCTCACATTATGTAATAGACACACATTTTATATCTTATTAGCACTTATGTATTTTGAAACAGTATTGATACTTTATAAACTTATAACAAAATTTTCTCTTATGAATTTAAGCTAAAATATGATTTATGCAAGAACTGAAGTTATTACTGCTAGATATCACATATGAGAGGAAATTAGATTGTAGAATAACAGATAAGGAGGATCTAGATACTGATAGAATTATTATTCCATTTCTAGGTGGGATAAATGAGAAATTTCATGCCATTAGTTTAGTAGTTGTAAAAACAAAAAAATCATGCCCACTAAATTGATGACTTTTCATTAGCTGTGATGAGGTGATTTTAGAAGTAATAGCGTTGTTTTGGGGGAAAAATCCAGAGAAAGAGAACCATGTGAAAATTTTACCATGTGAAAAAGTTTCTTAGTTTATGTCGATGATTTGTCAGATTTTTTTCTCACCTGAGATTATTCTCTGGCATTCAGCGATGGTTTACAATCCAGGTTTTCAGCCCTGGTGGATATCCTAAAGCAAAACAATGAGGTATATTGATGGCAGTTCCTAGTTCTTTTACAGCTACTATTTAAGGTCTGAGATTGTTCATATAAAAAGGTAACAACTAAATGGCATTTACTACATTTAAGTCCTGAACTAAGGCATCATCTGTGCTACCACTGTATAGCTGAAACTGAGGCTAAAACAGATAAAGTGACTTGCTTAAGGTAACCCAGCATGTAAATTGGCAGAAGTAGGTCCCAAACTCTGATCTCTTTCCACTGGAGACCCTTAGTCTCATGCTTTGACCTCCCTTTTTCTACAGTTTAATGCTAAGTAGTGTTTTACACCACTGATAACCTTGTATTTTGCTTGTTGTTGTTCATCTGTTTGCTAATATTCTTTGAGTATTGTCAATGTGGACATATTTATTAGACTGCTCAACAGAGGATATGTTAAATAACAACATTGGTATTGCATCAACAAAATTTTGACAGTGGTAAACTCTATAAAATTACGCAGTTTCCTCAATGAAGAGTTTCAAGGAAAAAAAAAAGTGGAGGCAAGTACTTACAGATTAAAAGTGGCAAGAGATAGTTCAACCAAATACATTGTGTTTTGGAACTTGTCTGGGTCCTGATTTGAGCAAACCAACTGAAAAAAATTATGAGACAATCAGGGAAATTTGAACAGTGTATATTTAATTGTATTAAGGAATTATTGTTAACTTTAAGGTGTAATATGCAATTGTGGTTAAGTATCTAATATTTTAAGATATTTTTTAAAAATCTTTATCTTTTAGTGGTACATATTGAAAGAGATGAATTGATATGACCTTAGGGATTTCGTTCAAATCCCTGCTCCTCTGCAACAGATGAAGATGATTGGTCTTTAGTTGACAATTTCTGAAGCTGCGTTCTGAGTACCTGCTGGTTCATTATATTATTCTACCTACTTTTGAGTCTGACATTTTCTGCAAGGGAATGTATTGTTCAATGATGAACCCAAAGTAGATCACTACTTTGATTTTATTTTGCATAATGCTTTATATCAGGGAGGGCTCTGAAGGGGCCTGAAAGGGTCTTAGAAGTAGTGTGGTCTCCACATCCTCCTTTTCTTTGGGGCACAAAGCGGAGGTTGGGGTTGAGGGGGGTGAAGGAGTGGAAATTGTTCTCTCTTCCTCCTCCCTCCCACCTATCCCGCCCAAGATCCAGTTTCAAACTAGGCGCCCTCCGAAAGATTTCTAATGTTTCCTAAAATAAAGGCTGAAGTTTGTGGGGGAGAAGGGGTAGAAAGGGGAAAATGTCGGTTTACAGCTTTTTGATGCCTTGTTTATTCTGGTGTTGATTTTGCTCATTACTTTGTCGTCAAGGGGTAGAAAAACGTATACGTTTAATTCCCCGGCCCACGTGACAATGTTTTTGTTTTAGAGTAATTTTTACTGGACAGGAAATTCTCAGAGAGCTTACGTCACCGCCAACAGTTTACTGCAATTACCGTATTGACGCTACTTGTTTACAAAGCATGGAAACTTGAGCAGCCGCGCGAGGACAATTTTAGTTGATTTTAGAGTTCAGACTTAAATCATTATTTTTCTGTGACTTAACTTTTAAGCAGTGTTGACAATAGGGGCGTGAACAGAGCTAGTTTTTTTTTTTTTTTTTTTTGTAATCTCTATTGATATATTTCCCAGACTGAGTCTAGGGCGTAAAGCAGAAAACAAATCCACTTTCGTTTCTGAGGAACTTCCGGAAGCGTTTACTGCAATAGTGCGCCTGCGCAGTTGGTCTCCACCAAATTGCCCGCTTTCCTCCGTCCGGCTAGCAGGGGGCGCTGTGAGGTAATGGCTAGTCTTCTCCTCAGGGCTCTGGAACTTTGCGTAAAACGGTAGGAGGCGAAGCGGGCTGAGAGGCGTTCTATCCTCGACTGCCCTGGTTTCTATGATCCTTTGTCCTCCAGCGTCGCCCGGGCTGTGGGCCTGCGGGCCTGGTTGCTAGGTGGAAGCGGGGCGCGGCGGCGGCCGTGGCGGCTACCCGGGAGTTTAAAAAGCTGCTGCGCAGGCGGCAAAAGGTCCTCAGGCGGCGGACTCGCATCTCCCTGGAAACAGGCCGGGCCAGGTGGCCGAGCGGCTTTTGAGTCGGGGCCGGGTTGCGGGTGGACTAGCGGCCCGGGGCCGGGGAGCTGGGCGCGCTGCAGGCGGACCGCAGAGCGGGGTCTGGGTGTCGCGGGCCGCAGGCGGGTGGCGGGAGCCTCGGCGGGCGTCCAGCCGGGGGTCGCGGGCTGCCAGCCACTTACCCGGGCTCCTCTTCCTCCCAGCAGACCCCGCCTGCGGGCCGCCGATCGCGACCATGGTCTCCAAGTCCGACCAACTGCTCATCGTCGTGTCCATCCTAGAAGGTGAGTGGCCCGGGACTTGGCGTTTGCGACTGCTGCTTCCTGAATTTTAACAGAGTAGTATGGGACCGAGGCTTTGTTAACCTGAAAAACCCTGTCATCTTTGCTTGTGCCGTCCCCAGAGACTTCTTCAAAGTTGTACACAGTGAGGTCTGTTGGCTAGTTGATTTAAAAATCCCCCAAGGGAGTATGAGAACTATTAGGGATAGGTGATATTTAGCGTGACTAGCCGTAGACCCAGAGAATGTTGGAAAAACGATTTCCATCAGGCAGCACGTCGATGACATATATTATGAGCCGAAAGTGTCCCTGGAAAGCACGTTCTGTTCAGCAGTCTCCTGGTAGTACCATTGGTGAGAACTTTACTTTGACTCAAATACACGTTTCCTGCATTTTCAGAAGTGTTGCGGTGGCTATTCCCTTTACAGCTCTTGACGGGAGACGTACAGTTGTCGAGAGGGTCTATTACACATGCCTCGAAGTTTGGTTTGTTGAATGAGTGACATTTGTTTATTTGGAGACTCACTGAGTGTCAGGCACTGTGCTGGGAATGGAAGAGGAAAATAGTCCTGGTTCTAAAAGCTAAGGGAGTAGCATGGAGAACAATAAATAATTCATCATGGTGCGGAAGAGAGAATGACCACCTCTGTCTGGGGAAGCTGGGAAAGGTTTCCCAGAGGAAGCGACATTTATTTGGGTCCTAAAGGATGATTAGAAATTTGTCAGGCGAAAAAAAAAAGGAAGGAAGGGCATTCCAGGCAAAGGGAAGAGCCAGTGGTGTGTTTAAGGTATAGAAAAACAAGGCATGTTCTTTGATTGCTTGAATTCAGTGTGATTGGAGAGCAGGTTGCAGGAAAGTGGAGGGTATAGGAGTTGATAGGTAAATTGAGGATAGGTTTTGAATAACATGACGCGAAGAAGTCATCTTGAGTGGTGAGAGGAATGGCTGGGGACCCCTGCCCTGCTGTGGGAGGTATCTTGTGGAGGCCTGGCACCATTTGGGTGGTGAGAGGAAAGAAAACATTACAAACCCAAATTTTGAGTTTTGGAAGAGAAGACTGACCAGAAGCTTTAGTGTTGGGGCAGATTTAACTGTTTGGTTACTGACTGTTTAAAGACACAGGACTGAAATCCGATTGTAATTTGGTGACTATAAGCTTTTGGACTTGGAACTGTGCCCATGCTATGAGGTAACAGAAATGTAAAGCGCTCTCTGCCTTCAAGGTTGTAGGGTTCTGTCTCCTTGGGGAGATCAAATTAATGTGCGGGACATATGTTGGGATATAATATAAATAAAATAAAAATAAATGTTATGGGCTGTAAACGCAGGTTTTGGAGGTGGGAGAGGATGATGGCTGAAGTGCCTTGAATGGTAGGTAAGCTTTAAATAAGCGAGGATAGAAGAAAGTCATTCTGGGAGATTGGACAACCCAGGCCACTGTGGGATTGAGCATGGTGGGTGGAACAGTGAAGAGGTCAGCAAGGTGACCAGACCCAAGGAAGGTGAATATTCAGGAATATTGTGGTAAGAAATAAGCTTGTACAGATAGAGTGAATAGGCCTTGGAGGATCTTGAAAGCCAAGGAATTTAGATTTAACGTTCTAAAAAATAGGGAGCCAGCGTATATTCCTAAGTAGGAAAGAGTTTTTTTGCAAATGTACTTTAGTAGCAGCATGCAGGGAAGAGAACCTGGAGTCAGGAAGGTCAGTTAGGTGTTGCTACAAACATATCTAAAACTGGCCCACGGTCCTCCAAACTGTTCCTCCTCCTGTGTTTGTATTTTCATTCATTGTAACCATGCTGTTGCGTCAAGCCAAGACCCTGGGAGTCATCATCTTCCTGCATTCCCTCTCCACCCCCAACTTATAAATGGTCACTGAGTGTTGATTTTATTTTTAAAATAATAGTAGGTGCTTCATATAAACTTTTAAATGAATGAGTTTCCATTGTGGGTGTCTTGCTTTGGGGCCGTCATTATCCACCTAATCTACTGTAGTAATCTTCTCAGTAGTTTGTTTCATGAATGTTTTCTTTTTAGAAAACACTTAGTGTCCACCTTACTGTCTGGGGATAACCTTTCTGAAGTGCCAATCTAATTTTCTTAAAATCCTTCGGTGTGCCGAGGGGTAAGGTCTGTAGTTAAGAGTGGCGTACATGGCCCTTTATGGTAGACCTGTTGCCTATCTTTTCAGCCTCATCTCCCCTCCTGCCATATGTTCATGTGTTCCCAGTCCTTCAGCTACATTGAGCTGCTTGCAATTTCTTGACTACATTTCTAGAAATGCCCTTTATTCAAAATAAAATGATTGGGTTTGTACTGTGAGCAAACTTTGGGCTATTTACTGGATTCCAAGGACGAAAATGACAGGGTTTCTGTTCTCAAGGTATTCATTGTCTTTGGGACGAGGCAGGCACGTGTTTGTTCTATTGCTTATCTTCTATTTTCAAGCTTATTGGAGGTTGTAGTTAGGATAGTCAAAATACAGGGTTTTTTGACGTATATGAAATTCATTTGGGAAACTTAGTGATCTTTCAGAGCAGCTGAAAATGAGGTCCAGTGAGAGGCCTCCAATTAGTGCTAATTGGGAGAGCCATGCCATATGTGGTAAGACTCTTAATAGGGAGTTTCAAATGAGAACATTAGGTTGAAACTCAGAGGTTTGCAATCAAGCTCTTTCTGGCCAGCTTAGTTCCTTACTAAGTGGCCTGTAGCAGGGTGAGTAGCAGCAGGAATGTATTTACTTAACAGTGGTTAAAACTCCCCTAACTGAAATCCCGCTCACCGAAATCCCCTCACCAGACCTGTAAACATGTTGGCTGTAAGATTCTTAGTGCTTCTTTCTTAGTTTTTTAGCTTTCTGTTTTCAGTGTTTTAAGTTTGTCTCTTTCCACTAGACCATCAATTCCTCAAGAACAAGTACTCTGTTTTACTCTTTTTGCATCCCATTTTCTGGCGTAATACCCGACTTTGAATATGCCTTCAACAAACAGTAAAGGAATGAGGTCAGATGAACAGTAATGTGTAGATAGAATATTTTAATATTTCTTGATAATATACAACTTTGTTCTTGAAAATAACATGAATGAATAAATGTGTTTATTTTCCTTTGGCTAATCTAAAATTAAGATGCAGGTAAATTTGTTTTTGCTAATTTATTTCTCAACTCTGCAGATGATTTAACTGTTCTATATTAAGTACTGGTATCGTAATATCTAAAATTGGTGTAATCACATTTTTAACTCTTTAATTCTAAATGTTATTAAGATCATTGCTGCTCACAGTGTGAACCAAGGACAACACCATGGACATCTCCTGGGATCTTGTTAGAAATGCAGACTCTCTGGCCCACCCCAGACCTACTGAACCAGAATCTACATTTTAACAGGGTTCCTGGATAATTCATTGCACATTAGTGTTAGAGAAGCACTAATTTATTAATTATAGCTTTCAATTTGATAAATGTTTTTTGTGAATCATGAATTTGAGTGTATCTGTGAGTATGTGCTAGTGAGGTAGTTTATGGACTATACAAGTCAACCACTATTAACATGTCAGTTTTTAAAACACATGCTAAATGATCATATTTGATTTTTGTACACTTGTGGTTAACCTGTACAGTCTTTTTTTCTAGGTCGCCATTTCCCCAAACGTCCAAAACATATGCTTGTAGTAGAAGCAAAGTTTGATGGAGAACAGTTGGCTACTGATCCTGTGGACCATACGGACCAGCCAGAATTTGCTACTGAGTTAGCCTGGGAAATTGACAGGAAAGCACTTCATCAGCACAGGTGACTGTTATTTTCAATTTGTTTGGCTCTTTTTCAGTCTGTTATAAATAAATATATATATATCTCTAAGTAGATAATAGTAATATTTGTTGAGTGGTTTTTTTTTTTTTTTTTTTTTTTTTACCAGGGAAGCCCCTGTTGAGTGGTTTTTTTAATGTGTCAGGAAATTTGTAAGTACTTTGCAACAGTAATTCATTTAAACATCAGATTAACCCTATGAAGTAGGTATTATTTCCCCCGTATTACAGATGAGAAAACGGAGGCCTAAGAGGTTTAGTAAGTTGCCTTAAGTCAGTCAGCTGGACAGTGGTAGAGCCCAGTAGCCAATTCAACTCCAGAGCTAAGCTTTTAACCACTACACTTAGCTTAGCTTGCTTTTTTTCTTTCTTTTTTTTTTTACTAATGTCTGAGAGAATAAATATTCTAGAAGTGCCATCATGATGCCTACCCACTATTAAATGTGGGTTGGAATTCACTGTAATTTTTATTAATAAATTTATTGTATATTTTACCTGGCTTACCAAGGATATATAGATATATATATATGTAGTAATTATATAAGGTATTCTTTCTAATTTTACACTTGATTTTAGACCTTTAAATACTTTATTGGTATATAAAACATATTTAAAGTTATAGCTTCTTATTATTTCATGAACTGTGACGACCAGAGCAGGCAAGAACACTAATACTTTTATTTTAAAAAGAATTGAAAATATGTTTCCTCTGGGGAACATAGAATCTCTTTAATATTTGTTCTTTCTTAGTACTAAATGAAATAAAAGTACCAAGTTAAAAAAATGAAAGCAAGGAGAAATTTAATTTCTTCTATTGTAAGATTAGTCCATGGATTTATTTGAAAGGGTATTAAATTCCTAGAGGATATTAGAATTTTGTATTTCATCTCAGTGACTTCTGGAATATCTGCTCAGAGACTTGATATATTAGTGCCTGCCTCGGTGGTTGTGTATCTAATTGTGTTAGTGCAAAGTGGTACCACTCTGTATTTTGTAGACTGAGAAAATAACACATAAATACAGAAATGATGATTTTGTGCCAAGTGCAGGTTTCATAGTCATTCCATTAGATGACAGTGATGGCAAAATCCAATCAGCTTACTATGAGTGAGCCAGTATAGGGGTTCCAGACTCAAAAGAAGCCATGTTATACCAGTGAAGGTCATGCTTATATGACCGTATCATGTAGTACATTGAATTGTTGTTAACTTAATTTTAATAATTTGTGATATTATGGCGTTTGATTCTTAAGTTTATTTCGTTTTTTAAGGAACAAAAAGAGCTATAAGCATATATGCATGTGTATTTGAAGCTTTATGTGTGTGTGACAGTCTAAGAAAGACAATTTAAAATCAATCTTGAGAAGTCATGGTAATTTTTGACTTTAAAAGTGTTTTGTATGTTACAGAAGCTTGAAAACATTGATCTAGATGTTAGCTTCTTTGATGAGAGAGACTAAAATTTTTGACGTTTTGTATATTACTTTAGTTGGTGTATAGATAAGTAGACATAATTAATAGTTCATGCCAGTTGAAGAGTTTTTCAGAAAGTATAGAATAGATATAGGTTAGGTTATCCAACAAAATTATAATTGTCTTGATAGTAGTAGGCTGCTTTTTCAAAGCTAATAGAAAGTTCAGTATTAAGCAAAAGTGATTTTATTTATCACATAAATTGTTATGTTGCAGGCTACAGCGTACTCCTATCAAACTCCATTGTTTTGCCTTGGATCCTTTATCTTCAGCCAGGGAAACTATAGGTTACATTGTTCTAGACCTAAGAACTGCTCAAGAAACAAAGCAGGTACTGACCTTTTGATGTTTTGTTACTGATTATGTAAACAGTTGGTTATATTCAATAGATAACAGATAGATGGAAAGGACATGGAATATTGGACCCAATAGATAATGGGCTTGAGCCAATATGGTAGTTCTTAGTTCTTATGATGAATTTGATTTAGAAAATCCTGATTTGGTCATTCTTTTGGCCTAGAACCATCTTTCTCAAAGAAACTTCTCTCTGAGTTCAAATCTGTGTTCAAGTTGCTATTACCTTTAACACGTTCAGCTCCTGCACTTCACCTTCAAAGGTGTGCCTCTTTTAGAGTTCCTTGCTTCAGTGGATGGTCACCACCCTCCTACCAGTTAGGAAAGCTAGAAATACAGAAGTCTTCATTGACACGTCCCTTTGCTGGCCTCCTTGGCCACCCTTTGCAGTTGGTTTTCCCTCCTGATCCATCTGCTATTCTGCATTTTCACACTGCCATCTCAACTTAAGCCACTATCTGTCCTTCTTACCTTGGCTGTCTTTTTTTTTTTTTTTTTTAAACATCTTTATTGGAGTATAACTGTTTTACAATGGTGTGTTAGTTTCTGCTTTACCACAAAGTGAATCAGTTATACATATACGTATGTTCCCATATCTCTTCCCTCCCGTCTCCCTCCCTCCCTCCCACCCTCCCTATCCCACCCCTCTAGGTGGTGGTTGGCTGTCTTAATAGTAGCCTTCTAACTGGTTTCCCTGCTTCCCACTCCTTGTGTTCCTTATGTAGTAGTTAGAGGAAGGGAATTTCTTGAAAAACACTTGTTGTGTAAATAGTACTCCCACCACAGGAAGGAAGAACAGCTCAGGGTCTTGATTCCTGTGCTTTTTGTTACTGAAAATGCTTCTTATGTCTTTTAAAATATCTTACAACCTTTTTTGTATGTTATTGACTTTAGAAATTCTAACTTTCAGTTTTTCCTAATGACTTTTTTGGTCCAACTTTCTTAAGAAAATAAAGTAAAAAAAAATTCTTTTATTTTAAAGTCCTCAATTGATTTGAATTTTAAATTAGGATTCTGTGAAGAAAAATTTACCTGTTACTAACATTTTTGGTACTGATAGCAATGATAGAGGCATACCTTGTTTTATTGCAGTTCACTTTATTGTGCTTCACAGATACTTTTATTTTTATTTTTTTTTTTAAACCAATTGAAGGTTTGTGGCAACCCTATGTCAAGCAAATCTGTTGGGGCTGTTTTCCAGCAGCATTTGCTCACATTTTGGTAATTCTTGTAATGTTTCAAACATTTTCATTATTATATTTGTTACAGTGATCTGTGATCAGTGATCTCTGATGTTACTATTGTAAAAAGATTATGACTCACTGAAGGCTCAGATGATGATTAGCATTTTTAGCAATAAAGTACTTTTTAAATAAGGTATGTACATTTTTTTTAGGCATAATGCTACTGTACACTTAATAGACTACAGGATAGTGTAAACATAACTTTTGTATGCATCAGGAAACCAAAAAATTTGTGTGACTCACTTTGTTGCAGTAACTTTATTGTGGTGGTCTGGAACTGAACTTACAATATCTCCAAGGGTATGTGTGTATTTGCAAATGAGCCAGTCAACCTGGCCCAAATTTGGAATTATTCAAAAGAAACTGAACTGCTTTAAAAGAGGACTTGTTTCTCCTCCATCCTTAGGTACTCATCACCTCTCTGCCCCCAAGTCCTGAAAAAGGTTTTCCTTCTTTAAGCTTAGACCCTGAATACTTCTGCAGTTGCTTTGGTTAAAGAGAAGGTAAATCCTTTTAGGAGGAGGATATCTGAGCTGAGGTTATGCCTCTAAATGCTTTTGGTGCTCCTTTTCCCCTTGTCTAGTCCTTTAGGGCAGTTTATCATCGTATTGGTGAACAAAGTTAAGGGGAAATTTTTTAAAATTATGTTAGTTTTGGGAAAACCAAATATTGTCTTGTTTAATGTCTTCTGTTTGCCAGCAGAAGAAATATTTGAAGTTGGATAGTAGAATATTTGAATTTCAAGATAAATTGATTCTCTATAAATAAACACAAACAGAAGAGCCTAGATTTATTTTTCTGAGTTAATAACAAAAATATATCATAAATCCTGTGAACAGCTAAAAATCTTTTTTTCCAGGCTTATACTTAAAATTAGAAAATATCTGTCATAAGAAATACAGCAACAAACTGAGTTTTTGCCTTTAAAAAAACTTGGTTGTGGATTTTTTTTAAATACCTGTGGGCTGGTTCACTCTGTTTTACTTACAAACATAATTTGAATATAAAGCTGCAGTTTTTGCTTTTGATCACTATAAGCACCAGTTCCTATGCCTTTATATTACAGTGGTCAGAGTAAGAATGCTGTTTACATGTATTGAAATGGTGCCCCTTCACTAATGATACACGTGGTCTTGGGCCATGAGATTTTGATTTCGGTATTAGAATTCTTGAGGTTACCTTGTGGTTTGGGGGAGGAGGTGGCTATTCAGGTAATTTAAGATACCTCATTCTGTGAGAAACCCTTTCTACCCTTTCTATTTCAGTATCAGTCAAATACATGGTTCATAACCCAGAACTCTACCATTAGACCTTACTTCAGTATTTTGTTAGTATTTTTATTAACACTAAGCTTTTATTTTTCTGATTTGATATAAACAGAACAAAGCAGAAATGTGGCAGGCAGAAAACATATAACAGAAAGAGTGAAAAATTAGGGGTTAGGAAGTGGAAAATTGATCGTCTGTTGTTGTTGTTATAAGGGATGAAGTGAGATTAAGGATATGAGTGAAGATAGAAAGAAATACACGTACTGGGTTTCCTCCTCTTTAATATATTATTACCTGTTGAAGCATAGGAGTAGAAACAAGGAAGGCAATCTAAACTTAATTTTTTCACGAGGAAATTCAGTTAGTTTCCTAAGCAGGATTAATTTCTTTTGAGGAAGATGTGGGGAAAGACATACTTTAAAAGAGGAGAAAGTACTGAGAAAGTACAGGAAATATATTTAGAACCTTATAAAACATTTCCCACTACTGTATATTTACTATTAACAATTAAGGAGTTTTGCTTTTGTTTTGTTCTGTTGTTACTCTCTAGGCACCAAAATGGTACCAGTTGCTGAGTAATAAATACACCAAGTTCAAGTCTGAGATACAGATAAGCATTGCTTTGGAAACAGATACAAAGGCACCAGTGGATAGTTTTAAAGCAAAGGGAGCCCCTCCTCGAGATGGAAGAGGTTTGTGCATCATCTCTAAGGTTATTCTCTGAGAAGTATTATATCTGTGTACTAGAACTTGAGGAAGGGAAGGGAGGAGGTATTATAGGAAGATAAACACAGGAGTGTAAACTGATCTTACTCTAGAGCAGCAGACAAATGTTGGGACATTGTTACACATGAACACTTGTTGCTCTTATCTCTTGTTTACAAAAATTAGAAATAGGGAAAGATTGTCTTTATTTTATATGTATAACAGAACAAAGCAGAATTTTATATTGTTTATAAAAATTGCTATTTAGGAAAATTTTCTTCCTAGGGTAAGTGCAGGACAGCCAAAAATGCTTATGCTGGTCCCTGTTAACTCAGCTGTAGTTTAAGAAAACCTTCATTTTTTTTTTCCCTTTATTTTTTAATTAATAAATCTTTTTTTTAGAGCATTTTTAGGTTCACAGCAAAATTGAGTGGGAAGTATTAAGTGTTCCCAGATACCCACATACACACACAGCCCTCCCCACCACTATCAACATCTCCCACCAGAGCGGTACATTTGTTAAAATCGATGAACCCACATTGACACATCATTATCACCCAGTATCCATAATTAATATTAGGGTTTGTTCTTGGTATTGTACATTGTATAGGTTTTGATAAATGTGTAATGACACATATCCATGATTGGAGTATCCTACAGAATAGTTTCACTGCCCTGAAGATCCTCTGTGTTCTGCTTGTTCATCCCTCCCACCCCTCTAACCCTTGGCAACTACTGATCTTTTTACTATCTCCATAGTTTTGCCTTTTTCAGAATGTTGTATTGTTGGAATCATGTAGCATGGAGCCTTTTCAGATTGGATTTTTTCACTTAGTAATATGCATTTAAGTTTCTTCCATGTCTTTTTGTGGCATGATAGGTCATTTCTTTTTAGAGCTGAATAATATTCCATTGTTTGGATGTACCACTGTTTATTTAAACACTCAGCTACTGAAGGATATCTTGGTTGCTTCCAAGTTGGGGCAGTTAGGAATAAAGCTGTTACAGACATCTCTGCAGGCTTTTGAACAGACCTGAGTTTTCAGTTCATTTGGGTAAATACCAAGGAGCGTGATTACTGGATCCTATGGTAAAAGCATGCCTAGTTTTATAAGAAACTGCCGAACTGTAAGAGTATATGGTAAGAATATATTTAATTTTGTAAAAAACCAACGAACTGTCTTCCAAAGTGACTGTACCATTTTGCATTCCCACCAGCAATGAATAAGAGTTCTTGTTGCTCCATGTCTTTGTCGCTCCACGTCCTTGTCAGCATTTGGTGTTGTCACTGTTTTGGATTTTGTTCATTCTAATAGATGTGTAGTGGTGTCTCATTGTTTTAATTTGCGATTCTCTAGTAATAAATGATGTTAACATCTTTTCAGTATATCTTCTTAAGTGAGGTGTCTGTTCAGGTCTTTTGCCCATTTTTTAATTGGTTGTGTGTTTTGTTTTGTTGCATTTTAAGAGTTCTTTTTATATTTTGGATAACAGTCCTTTTTCAGATGTCTCTTTTGCAAATACTTTTTCCAGTCTGTGACTTGTCTTCTCGTTCTTTTGACATTGTCTTTAGTAGCAGAAGTTTTTAAATTTTAATGAAATCCACCTCATCAGTTCTTTCATGCATTGTACCTACAGTGTTAGATCTAAAAGGTCATTATCATACCCAAGGTCATCCAGGTTTTTCCTATATTGTCTTTTTAGGATTTAATAAAGTTTTGTGCTTTACACTTTGGTCTATGATCCATTTTGAGTTCATTTTTGTGAAGGTTTTAAGGTCTGTGTCTGTATTCATTTTTTTACACGAATATGTCCAGTTGTTCCAGCACCACTTTTTGAAAGAGTATCTTTGCTCCATTGTATTTCCTTTGCTACTTTGTCAAAGATCAGTTGACTGTATTTATGTTGGTCTATTTCTAGTCTCTCTATTCTATTTCATTGATTTGTGTCTGTTTCACCAGTACCACACTGTCTTGATTACTATAGCTTTATACTAAGTCTCGAGGTTGAGTAGTATCAGTCTTCCGACTCTGTTGTTCTTCAATGTTGAGTTGCCTGTTCTGGGTCTTTTGCTTCTCCATGTAAACTTTGGAATCGTTTTGTCCATGTCCACAAAATAATTTGCTGGGATTTTGATTGGGATTGCATTGGTTGTGTAGATCAAGTTGGGAAGGACTGACATCCTGACAGTATTGAATTGTCCTATTAGCATAGAATATCTCTCCATTTATTTAGTTCTTCTTTGATTTTATTTATCACAGTTTTATAGCTTACCTCATATAGATCTTCTGCATGCTTTGTTAGATTTATTCCTAAGTATTTAATTGTTTTGGGTGCTAATGTAAATGATATTTTATTTTCTTTTTTGATGGTACATTTTTAAGAAATTTTTATCTTATATTGGAGTATATTTCATTCACAATGTTTTATTTTCAGGTATAGAGCAAAGTGATTCAGTTATACATATACATATATCTGTTCTGTTTCAAATTCTTTTCCCACTTAGGTTATTACAGAATATTGAGTAGAGTTCCCTGCGCTATACAGTAGGTCCTTGTTGGTTATCTATTTTAAATATAGTAACGTGTATATGTCAGTCCCAAACTCCCAATTTATCCCTCCTCCCCACCTTTCCCCTTTGGGAACCATGAGTCTCTTCTCTAAGTTTGTAAGTCTCTGTTTTGTAAATAAGTTTATTTGTATCATATTTTTAAAATTTCTACATATAAATGGTATCATATATTAGTCTTTCTCTGTCTGACTTACTTCACTTAGTATGATAATCTCCATCTATATTGCTGCAAATGGCATTATATCATTCTTTTTAATGACTAATATTCCATTGTATACATGTACCACATCTTTTTTATCCATTCATCTGTGGATGGACATTTAGGTTGCTTCCATGTCCTGGCTATTGTAAATAGTGCTGCAGTGAACATTGGGGTATGTCCGTCTTTTCAAGTTATGGTTTTCTCCAGATATATGCCCAGGAGTGGGATTGCTGGATCATATGGTTGCTCTATTTTTACTCCATTGGTTTATTTTTGTGTTTTTTTGTTTTGTTTTGTTTTTTTCTTTGCAGTACGCGGGCCTCTCAC
>NC_041221.1:120483818-120578986 GCF_002837175.3 Physeter macrocephalus | reverse complement strand
TGCATCGGCAGGCGGACTCTCAACCACTGCGCCACCAGGGAAGCCCTATTTTTGTTTTTATTTCCATTACTCTAGGAAACGGATTGAAAAAGATATTCCTGCGATTTATGTCAAAGAGTGTTTTTCCTATGATTTCCTCTAACAGATTTATAGTATCCGGTCTTACATTTAGGTCTTTACTCCATTTTGAGTTTATTTTTGTGTATGGTGTTAGAGAATGTTCTAATTTCTTTCTTTTACATGTAGCTGTCCAGTTTTCCCAGCACCATTTATTGAAGAGACTGTCTTTTCTCCATTATATATTCTTGCCTCTTTTGTCGAAGATTAATTGACCATAGGTGCATGGGTTTATTTCTGGGCTTTCTATCCCGTTCCATTGATCTATATTTCTGTTTTTGCGCCAGTACCATACTGTTTTGATTACTGTAGCTTTGTAGTATAGTCTGAAGTTGGGGAGCCTAATTCCTCCAGCTCTGTTTTTCTTTCTTAGGATTGCTTTGGCTCTTCGGGATCTTTTGTGTCTCCGTACAAATTTAAAAATTTTTTGTTCTAGATCTGCAAAAAATGCCATTGGTAATTTGATAGGTATTGCATTAAATCTGTAGATTGCCTTGGGTAGTATAGTCATTTTGACAATATTGATTCTTCCAATTCAAGAATATGGTATGTCTTTCCATCTGTTTGTGACATCTTTGATTTGTTTCATCAGCATCTTATAGTTTTCAGAGTACAGATCTTTGTTTTCTTAGGTAGGTTTATTCCTAGGTATTTTATTCTTTTTGATGTGATGGTAAATGGGATTGTTTCCTTAATTTCTCTTTCGCATCTTTCATTGTTAGTGTATAGAAATGCAAGAGATTTCTGTATATTAATTTTGTATCCTGCAACTTTACCTAATTCATCGTTGAGCTCTAGTAGTTTTCTGGTAGCATCTTTAGGATGTTCTATGTATAGTATCATGTCATCTGCAAACAGTGATAGTTTTACTTGTTCTCTTCCAATTTGGATTCCTTTTATTTCTTTTTCTTCTCTGATTGCTATGGCTAGGACTTCCAAAACTATGTTGAATAAAAGTGGTGAGATGGAATGCTTTCAGCTGTTCATGATTGTGAATGGTGTTAGCTGTGGGTTTGTCGTATATGGCCCTTATCATGTTGAGGTAAGTTCCTTCTGTGCCCACTTTCTGGAGAGTTTTTAATCATAAATGGGTATTGAATTTTGTGAAAAGCTTTTTCTGCATCTCTTGAGATGATCATATGGTTTTTATTCTTTAGTTTGTTAATGTGGTATATCACACTGATTGATTTGCAGATATTGAAGAATCCTTGCATCCCTGGGGTAAATCCCACTTGATCGTGGTGTGTGATCCTTTTAATATATTGTTGGATTTGGTTTGCCAGTTTTTTGTTGAGAATTTTTGCATCTATGTTCATCAGTAATATTGGCCTGTGTTCCTCCGTGGGTTTATCCTGCCTGGGACTCTCTGCGCTTCCTGGATTTGAGTGGTTTCCTTTCCCATGTTAGGGAAGTTTTCACCTATGATCTCTTCAGATGTTTTTTTGGGCCCTTTCTCTCTCTCTTCTCCTTCTGAGACCCCATGTAATGAGAATGTTGTTGCCTTTAATATTGTTCCACGGGTCTCTTAGAATGTCCTCATATCTTTGCATTTTTTTCCTTTATTCTGTTCTACAGCAATATATCTCCCATCTGTCTTCCAACTCACTTATCCATTCTTCTGCCTCATTTATTTTGCTATTGATTCCTTCTAGTGGATTTTTTGCTGCAGTTCTTGTATCGTTCATCTGTTTGCTTGTTCTTTAGATCTTCTAGCTCTTTATTAAACGTTTCTTGTATCTTTTCGGTCTCTGCCTTCATTCTTTTTTGAGATCTTGGATCATCTTTACTATCATTACTCTGAATTCTTCTTCATGTAGATTGCATATCTCCACTTCACTTAGTAGTTCTTCTGGGGTTTTATCTTTTCCTTCATCTGGGACATACTCCTCTGGCATCTCATTTTATCTAACTTTCTGTGATTGTGGTTTCTGTTCCACAGACTACAGGGTTGTAGTTCTTGCTTTTGCTTTCTGCCCACTGGTGGATGAGGCCCAACTAAGAGGCTTGTGCAGGCTTCCTGGTGGGAGTGACTGTTTCCTGCCCACTTGTGAGTGGACCTGGGTCTTGACCCTCTGGTGGGCAGGGCTGTGTCAAAGGATTTGTTTAGCGGGAAGCTGTGGGCTCAGAAAGACTCAGCCTGTCACCTGATGGGTGGGGCTGTGTTCCTGCCCCGTTGGTTGTTTGGCCTCAGGTTTCCCAGCTCTGGAGCCTATAGGCTGTTAGGTGGGGCCAGATCTTGGGGAGAAAATTGCAGCCTCCAGGACAGCTCACGCTGTCCTGCCCAGAAGTACTGCCACCAATGTCTGTCCCTGCACTGAGCCACAGCTGCCCCCCTGCCTTTCCCGGAGACCCTCCAGTACCAGCAGGTAGGTCTGGCCCAGGCTCCTATGAGATCACTGCTTTTTCACCTGGGTCCTGGTGTGCATGAGACCCTGTGTGCACCCTCCAAGAGTGGAGTTTCTGTTTCCTCCGGTCCTGTGGATTTCCTGTGATCAAAGCCCACAGCCCTTCAAAGCCAGTTTGCTCTGGGGGCTCCTCCTTCCCATGCCAGACCTCCAGACCAGGGAGCCTGACATGGGGCTCAGAACTTTCACTCCTGTGAGAGAACCTCTGTGATATAATTATTTTCCAGTTCGTGGGTCGCCCACCCAGTGGGAATGGGATTTGATTTTACTGAGTTTGCACCCCACCTACCCTGTCTTTGTGGCTTCTCTGTCTTTGGATGTAGGATATCTTTTTTGGTAGGTTCCAGCATTTTTTTGTTGATTGTTTTTCATCAGTTAGCTGTGATTTTGGTGTTTTTTGGGGAAGAGGTGAGCTTACATCCCCTACTCTGCCATCTTGTCTCCGTGGTGGTTAATTTTCTGTAAATGGTATTTTAAATTTCAAATGCCACTTGTTTATCATTGGTCTGTAGTGAAGCGATTGGCTTTTGCATATTAACCTTGTCTCCTGCAGCCTTGTTATAATTGCTTATTATTAGTTCCAGTAGTAGGGTTTTTTTGTTTTGTTTTTGTTTTTGGTCTTTCCATGGATGGTCATTCTACAGTTACTTGCAAACAAAGACAGTTTTGTGTCTTTCTTCCCAATCTGCATGACTTTGTTTCTTTTCTTGTGTTCCTGCATCAGCTAGGACTTACAGTGTGCTATTGAAAAGCAGTGGTGAAAGGGGACATCCTTGCCGTACTCCTGATCTTAGTGGGAAAGCTTCTCACCATTAAGTATGATGTGAGCTGTAGATTTTTTGTAGATGTTCTTTATCAGGTGAGGAGGTTACTCTCTATTTCTAGTTTGCAGAGTGTTTTATCATAAATGAGTGTTGGATTTTGTCAAATGCTTTTTCTGCATGTATTGATACAATCATGTGGTTTTTCTTCTTTAGCCTGTTGACATGATGGATTACATTAATGGCTTTTTGAATGTTGAACCAGTCTTGTGTACCTTGAATAAATCCATTTGGTTGTGTTGTATAGTTCTTTTTACACATTATGTTGATTTTATTGGCTAATACTTTGTTGAGGATTTTTACATCTATGTTTATGAGATATTGGTCTGTTGTTTTCTTCTCTTGTAATGTCTTTGTTTGGATTTCATATTAGGATAATGCTAGTCTCATATAATGAGTTAGGAAGTATTTCCTCTGCTTCTGTCTTGTGGAAAAAAAAATTGTAGAACATTGGTATAATTTCTTCCTTAATGTTAGGTAGAATTCACCAGTGAATCCATCCGGATCTGGTGTTTTCTGTTCTCTAAAGTTATTGATTCAATTTCATTAAGTGATATAGGCCTATTCAGATTGTTTCTTCTTGTGTGTGTTTTAGCAGATTGTGTTTTTGAAAGGAATTGTCCATTTCATCTAGGTTATCAAACTTGTGGCATAGAGTTGTTCATAGCATTCCTTTATTAAACTTTTAATGTCCATGGGAATCTGTAGTGATGTCCCCTTTTTCATTTCTGTTAATAGTAATTTGTGTCTCCTTTATTTTCTTAGGCTGGCTAGATGCTTATTGATTTTATTGATCTTTTCAAAGAACAAGGTTTTGATTTTGTTAAATTTTTTCTCCATTGATTTCGTGTTTTCAATTTCATTGATTTTTGCTCTAGTTTTTATTATTTCTCTTCTTCTGCTTACTTTGGATTTAATTTGCTCCTCTTTTTCTGTTTTCCTAAGATGGAAGCATAGATTATGGATTTTTCTTTTTTTTTTGCCTTTTAGTGTGCCTTGTAATTTCTTATTGAAAGATGGACATGATATACTGGGTAAAGGAAAATAGACTTTTAGTAATATAGCAGTAAGGGGGAGGGGAAGCATTCTATAGTCTTGTGATTAGGTTTCAGTCTTGGTGAGGCTGTGTCCCCTGTACTGTTTGGGCTTGTCTGTTACTAGATTTTGGTTATGCATCTTTGGCAGGCCTATTAAGATGCTCTGTTCTCATTGCATCTTATCAGGTGGTGCACTATTTTGATTTAGTCTCATTACTGATTATGTTCACTTGATTACTTGATTATGGTGGTGTGTGTCTGTGTTCTCAAGTATAAACTTACTTTTGTTTTCTTTTGTACTTAATAAATATTTTGTGGGGAAGAATTAGAAAAATACTTATTCTTCATTATACCTTTAATTTATTCACTTATTTGTATTGTCTAAGTATGGACTTGACAGTTTTCTTTATTTAGTGGGTTATAATCTTTAACCATTGTTATTTGTCCCAGATTTGAGCATTGAGAACCCCTTCAAGCTTCTTCTGTTTCCTTTTTACAATCTCAATAATCTCTTGAGCTTTTTTTAAAAAAAATATTTATTTATTTATTTATTTGGCTGTGTTGTGTCTTAGTTGCAGCACGTGGGATCTTCGTTGTGGCATGCAGGATTTTTTGTTGTGGCATGCAGGCTCTTCGTTGTGGCTCGCGGGCTTCTCTCTCGTTGTGGTGCGGGCTCTAGAGTGTGCAGGCTGAGTAGTCGCGGCACATGGGCTCTCTAGTTGTGGTGCGCGAGCTCTAGAGTGTGCGGACTCAGTAGCTGTGGTGTGCAGGTTTAGTTGCCCCGCAGCATGTGGGATCTTAGTTCCCTGATCAGAGATCCAACCCGCGTCCCCTGCATTGGAAGGCGGATTCTTAACCACTGGACCACCGGAGAAGTCTCTTTGAGCTTTTTTTTTTTTTTTCCCCTGATACAAGAAGATGGTCCAGGTTCATCTTATACTTTTCCTATCTCAGCCCTGGATTCAGCCATTACTTTAAGGAGCCCTGCTTCTTTTTAGAAAAGAATGATGTTTACAAGTCAAGGTCCGGCTGCTAGGTGTGCTGTTGGGGTGTTGTTCCCATGTATGTGTACATACACACATATATATGCAGACACATGGATATATATACACAAACACACGTATATATACATATATACTTTATATATCGATTTGCCCATATATATATTGAACAACATATATTCACATTGACACATTCAATCCTTTTAATCCTACACCACAAGATTTATCCTAGTGTTCTCCCTTTCTGATAATGCGAGACCTGTCATAGTTAGTATTTTGACCTCTTAAGCTCTGCTGACCTTACTATTTAATGGCTACCTTTATTAAATTACTTAATTGTCAGGTACTGTGCTAAGTGCTTTTGTTATCTAACTTGATCTTCTCAACAACACTGTAAAAGCTTTGCAGAAGGAAAAATGGAGACTAAAGGAGATCATACAATTTCCCCATACAACTACTGAATGACAGAACTAGGGTTGGAACTTTGGTCTCTGTGAATGTAGTGTCTATACTCTTAACCATTAAACTATTTTTAGCTAGTGCTACTGTAAGCACATTTCTTTTGGCTTAACTCCTGAAGGAGTCGAGGATTGCTGGTTTACAGGGTATGCATATATAAAATTTTGTTAAGCGCTGGTATATTACCCTCCAAAAGGTTGTACTAGTCTGTACCTACCAACATGGAGAGTGCCAACCTGCTGGCAATCTCCCCGACACTGAATATTGTCTATTATTTTAGTTTTGTGTAGTTTTGTTTTTTTCCTTAATCACTTGAAAAATCCTTGTCCCTCTCCAGTCTCTTCATAACGAAGCCTATTTGATTATATCTGTTCTCTTCTCAAAATTGTTTTATTGTTTTCTCTTATTCTTAGAAAACTCTCCAAATGTTTCAGCATGGTGTTCAAGAAGACTCTTTAGGATACGGCCTCTCCCCACTTTCTGTACCTGAGTCCTCACTGTATGATCCAGCACGCCACATCTATTTCAGTTCTCTAACCACATGCTTTCTCTTGCTTCTGAGTGTTTGTATATATTGTTCTTCTGCCTAGAACACCATTTGACACTCCCTCATTCTCTATCTAGTCACCTTGCTCTTTTTAGCCAAGTTTTACTTATTTTTCAGTTCGCAGTTTAGATTTACTTCCTTCGGGCAACCTGTGATACCTTTTCTATGTGGTTTATTAAATTGAAATCAAAGGAAACCTTACTGAGATATTAACTGTATCTGTGAAAACTGCCGAGTAAATTAAAAAGTATAACCAGCTTTCAAAATCTTATAATGGTTTATGGCAAACTACAATGTAGTTTCATTGTGTTTTTTTCCATAAAGTACCTGCCAGCCTGTCTGGACTTGACGCAAAGGACATTGTGGCGGTGCTGAATGAGGAGGGAGGCTATCATCAGATCGGACCAGCAGACTGTTGTACTGACTTCTTCATGATGTCCGTGACCATAGCATTCGCCACCCAGTTGGAGCAGGTGAGATGAGTGATTCATGAAGAACTTGAAAACATTTTATTTTTAAAATCTGTCTTTTAGGTATTAAAAAGACTTGCAAGTAGACTTACAAAAATAATTTAGAAAAATGTTTTCTTTCATATCAGAAAGCATTTTTGTTTTAGGAAAAGAATAAATTGGGATGATCTTGATAGTAAGAGAATAAACTAAATCTCTTAGAATTTAGAAGAAAGACCATAAATGAACATTGTTTCGCATTGTATTGTGTGACATTGTAAAGACTGTTATGAAATGATTTTTTTCTAAGTGTTAAATACTTTTTGGAGAAATATGCAATGTTGGGAACATTGTCTCAGTCAGACCTTAATAGCTGTCAGGTCTGGGATTAGATTTTACCTTATTTACACAGTAACAAATTAGCCTAAATGCTGCCAGAAGACAGAAGATTCTTGGGTCAGAGAGAAAGGAGTGTACCACTCTTAGCATAGCAAGCAACATGAATATCAGCATATTTCTTTCAGTTCCCCCTATCCCAAGTCCCATGGAGGTGACATAGAGGGGCTCAGGTGGTTGCTCCATACTCATTGGGAGTGTGTCACAGCTGAGGAACACAGAACTTAGGGAATGTACGACTTTTACTGTAAGTAGTCTAGGTCTTTGTCTGGGAAGACACATTACTTTATCAAAGTTATGAGCTGCATAAACAACGCTGGGAGGTGGCCTGGGTAAGAGTGGTCAGGGATGCTCAGGGCCTGTGGCCGATTGCTTCCTCCCAGCAATGGCTCAACACAAAAGTAGCTGTTATTTCATTGTCCTTTTCAGGATCGAGTCCAGTTTTTTTGACATTATGTTGATCTATAGCACCTGAAATAAATTAATACTTTAAAAAATAGAGAATATGGCTTATGACTTTAAAATTTTCATCAGACTATTCACTTCCTTAGAGGTATACATTTCCCGGTTAATCCTCATTCATAAGTGAAATATGAGTTAGTGACCACACTAAATCTTAGTAAGATCTATCAGGTAAAGATTTTTCTCAGGAAATGTGTTTAGCTCGGTCACACTGAATTCATGCCCACTACAAAAAGTACTTTTTATATATACGTATTCTTTGAGCTTTACTTTTTCTCTCCCAATTTGGTACTGTCATTTTCTCATTGACACTATATATGTGATTTTGTCTGTCTCCCTCAATTTCCTTTTTTTCCTCTCTTCATAAAGCTCTGCTTGTGGATTGCCCTGGCTTAATATGCCACGCTGGTTGGGGGGGAAGCTAGATGTCCACTGTCTGTTCATTAACCACATCAGAACACACATTAGATAGTGAGTCTACTGTGTTTTTACTGTGTTATTAAATACCTGCAAAGTATTTTAAATTGCTACTTTATTTTTAAAAATATTTTTTCAACTTCCTAGGAAGGCATAATTTTACTTGTGTTATGTTTTGTGAAATAGGTATGTGTTCACTACTTTGCTAATGTTGTATTTAATCCTAGCACAACTTTAGGGGATTATTATTTTCACTTTTGAGATGAGGAAACCAAGTTTTGAGAAAGTTTTTTAGCTAGTAAATATCCTAGGAATTTCTGGCCATATGGTCACTCTCTACATTCTCTTGTTCCCATATTTTGCTCTCTTGCCTCTGAAGGGGTTTTGGAGTAAGATCAATTTGAGTTGGAATCTAATTCTCACTACTTACTGGCTTCTTTAACTTAGGCAACTTACTTAACCTTTCTCAGGCTTGAATTTTCTCCGTTGTATGGTGGCAGTAATACCAGCCTTGTGGGTGTGCATGAGGAATGAGATAAAACTAATGTGCCTAACATGTAGTTTGTATGTGTGAACCTGTATTTATATAGTGAAAGCTTGTGGGTAATTGACCTACTGAATCCACAACTAAAACTAATACAGTTCTTGGTAATACAAAGTAACTTTTTAGGACAAGTCACTCAGTTTAGTTAAAAATAAAAAACCAGATTGATGTCTGGCAAGCTATTTACTATCTCTGATAAAAATTAAGCCAAGTAGGTTCCTCAGAAGATTAAACAGAATTACCATAGAACCCAGCAATTTCACTACTGGGTATATATCAAAAGAATTGAAAACAAGGTATTCAGATAAAAACTTGTACATAAATGTTCATAGCAGCACTATTTACAGTATCCCAGAATATCACAGAAATAACCCAGATGTCCATCTGTGGATGAATAGATTAACAAAATAAATAAATAAACACACACACACACACACACACACACACACACACACAGGAGTATTATTTAACTATATAAGAAATGGAGTACTGGTACATGCGACAAGGATGAATGTTGTAAACATGCCGAGTGAAATAAGCCAGACACCAAAGGTCACATACTGTATGAGTCCATTTATATAAAATATCCAGATAGGCAGACCCATAAAGACAAAACGCAGATTTGTGGTCACCAGGGGAGGGAGAAGTTATGGGGGAGCGGAATGGGAGTGGCGGCTCAGTGGTTCTGGTGTTTCTGTTTGGGGTGATGGAAAAGTTCTGGAACTAGGTAGTGGTGATGGTTGCACAACATTGTGAATGTACTTAATGTTACTGAACTGTACAGTTTTTAATGGTTAAAATGATAAATTTTGTTATGTGTATTTTACAGTAATTTTTTAAAACACAAAAAATTAAGCCCAATAATTTATTCATCCCTTGATACTGCTTAGTATTACTTGTTTGCTTTTTTCACTCTTTATGGACAAGCCAAGGATTTTAAAAAATAGCAGTTGAGTTTTTTTCTTCTCAAGCTAGTCAAAGGTAGCGTGAGAATGCATCTAGCTATAAACAAACATACCTTTCAGATGCAAATAAGTGACTTAGAACATTGATACTGTAAAGTAGTAGAATGCAGGAATGAAATTAGAGTAAGAATACTGGATTGTGATAATCTTGCTTCCTTTTTAAATATTGAAATTAGGGCAGAAAACCTGTTTTTAAATCCAAGGATGATAAAGAATTTTTAAAAACATCTCTTCTCTTAGTGGGAATTACTTAGAATTAAATGTGCTATTTAATATAAAAGGGCTATCTTTATTTCTTAAAATTTTTATTGCTTTCTGACTATGGAAGAAAGTAAAAGAAAATGAAAGTCTCTTTTAATTAAACTCCTCAGAAATAATCACCCATAAGGGCAGTATATTCTTTTCCTCATATATTTTCCCATTCACATAATATCTGACTATGTGCTAGGCAGACTTGTAGAAGTGAACATGTATTATCTCTTTTAATCCTTCCAAGAACCCTAAGAGAAATGGAGGTACAGAGTGATTAAGTACTTGTCTAAAGTCTCATAGCAAGCCATTGGTGGAACCAAAGTTGAGGGTTGGGGCTTACTCCAGAATTTGTGCTCTCAACAACTAAAAGTGTATAGGTGCTGGCTCTCAATAAATATAAATCTACATGATTAAAATCCATATGATTAAAATCAAATCAAACAAATACATTTTAAAGTGTAGGATTAAAGTAATAACTTGCTTTGTATATAAAATATATTTAATATAGAATAAATAACTTTATTGACTGTTTACTGTGTGCTCAGAACTGGGTTGTTTTAATCTAAGTGGTTAGTACTTTTATTTTCACAAACTTACAGACTTAAAAACTGTCCTGTAAGTTTTTTTGACTTAAAAATATTTTAGGTAACTTTCATGTCACTATATCATTATTTAGGAGCCATATGTATGATAACTATATTTCAGCCATCTCCTGTTGTAGAACATGTCAATTACTTATAGTGTTACTTTTAACAATGTGCTAGCAAACATTAAAGGTCTGTTAGAAGGTATTTTGCATTTTATGGGACAAGCATCCCATGTCTTCATGTCACATGGCCAGGAAACTACCAGCTTTTAGAAGTAACACTCCTAGCTAGTATGGAAGACATCCTTTTTTTTTTTTTTTTTTTTTAAATTTTATATTAGACTATAGTTGCTTTACAATGTTGTGTTAGTATCAGGTGTACAGCAAAATGATTCAGTTATATATATATATATATATTCTACTCAAGTTACTACAGAATACTGAGCAGAGTTCCCTGTGCTATACAGCAGGTCCTTGTTGGTTATCTGTTTTAAATATAGTACTGCATATATGTCAATCCCAAACTCCCAATTTATCCCTCCCCCCCACCTTTCCTCTTTGCTAACCATAAGTTTATTTTCCATGTCTGCAAATCTGTTTCTGTTTTGTAAATAAGTTCATTTGTATCATTTTTCCCCACATATAAATGATATCATATGATATTTGTATTTCTCTGACTTACTTCACTTAGTACAATAATATCTAGGTCCATCCATGTTGCTGCAAATGGCATTGTTTCATTTTTTTTAATGGCTGAGTAATATTCCATTGTATATGTGTACCACATCTTCTTTATCCATTCATCTGTCAATCGACATTTAGGTTTCCATGCCTTGGCTATTGCAAACAGCACTGCAGTGAACATTGGGGTGCATGTATCCTTTCAAACCATGGTTTTCTCTGGATATATGCCCAGGAGTGGGATTGCTGGATCGTATGGTGGCTCTATTTTTAGTTTTTTAAGGAAACTCCCTACTGTTCCCCTCTGAGCATATTTGTGTGTGGATGATTTACTACCTTTACTTTATGTTTGCCTTTACTGGTGAGCCTTCCCATTTGTAATTTTCTTGTTTCTAGTTTCCTTTTCTTTTCTACCTAGAGAAGTTCCTTTAGGATTTGTTGTAAAGCTGGTTTGATGGTGCTGAATTCTCTTAGCCTTTGCATGTCTGTAAAGCTTTTGATTTCTCTATCAAATCTGAACAAGAGCCTTGCTGGGTAGAGTACTCTTGGCTGTAGGTTTTGCCCTTTCATCACTTGAAATATATTGTGCCACTCCCTTCTGGCCTGCAGAGTTTCTGCTGAAAAATCAGCTGATAACCTTATGGGGATTCCTTTGTATGTCATTTGTTGCTTTTACCTTGTTGCTTTTAATATTTTCTCTGTGTCTTTAATTATTGTCAGTTTGATTAACGTGTTCTCTGCATGTTCCTCCTTAGGTTTGTCCTGCCTGGGACTCTCTGCACATCCTGGACTTGGGTGACTATTTCTTTTCCCATGTTAGGGAAGTTTTCAGTTATTATCTCTTCAAATATTTTCTCAGGTCCTTTCTCTCTTTTTCTGGGACCCCTATACAGTGAGTCCCCTACATATGAATGAGTTCTGTTCTGAGAGTATGTTTGTAAGTCCTATTTGTTTGTAAGTCCTATTTGTTTGTAAGTCCAACAAAGTTAGCCTAGGTACCCAACTAACTCAATCAGCTGTATAGTACTGTACTGTAATAGGTTTATAATACTTTTCACAATATAATACATAAAAAACAAACAAAAAATAAAACATTTTTAATCTTACAGTACAGTACCTTGAAAAGTACAGTAGTACAGTACAACAGCTGGCATACAGGGACTGGCATCAAGTGAACAGGCAAGAAGAGTTACTGACTGGAGGAGGGAGAGGAGGTGGGAGATGGTAGAGCTGAAGCATTGTCAGCAATAGGAGGTGGAGGGTAAGCTGCAGTTTCACTCATGCCTGACATTGATGGCACAGGTTCTGGTTCCTTGCTGGAACCAGATGCATGTTCGCATCTTTGAAAGTTTGCAACTTGAAAGTTTGTATGTAAGGGACTTACTGCATTGCCAATGTTGGTGCTCTTAATGTTGTCCCAGAGGCCTCTGAGAATGTCCTCACTTCTTTTCATTCTTTTTTCTTTATTCTGCTCCATGGTTGTGATTTTCACCATTCTTTCTTCCAGGTCACTTATCTGTTCTTCTGCCTTGTTTATTCTGCTATTGATTTCTACTAGTGTATTTTTCTTTTCAGTTATTTTATTGTTCATCTCTGTTAGTTTGTTCTTCAGATCTTCTAGCTCTTTGTTAAACATTTTTTGTATCTTCTCAATCTGTGGCTCCATTCTTTTTCCAAGACCTTGGATCATGTTTCCTATCGTAACTCTGAATTCTTTTTCGTGTAGATTGCCTATCTTCATTTCACTTACTTGTTCTTTTGGGGTTTTATCTTGTTCCTTTGTCTGGGACATTCTTCTGTTATGTCATTTTGTCTGTCTTTCTGTGATTGCGGTTTCCATTCTCCAGACTGCAGGGTTGTAATTCTTATGGCTTCTGCTCTCTGCCCCCTGGTGGATGAGGCTGGTCTTAGTGGCTTGTGCAGGCTTCCTGGTGGGAAGGACTGGTTCCTACCCACTGGTAGGTGGACTTGGGTCTTATCCCTCTGGTGGGCAGGGCCATGTCAAGGGGTGTGTTTATCGGGAAGTTGTGGGCTCAGGAAGGCTTTAAGCAGCCTGTCTGCTGATGGGTGGGGCTGTGTTGGTTGCTTGGCCTGAGGCATCCCAGTACTGGAGCGTACAGGCTGTTGGATGGGGCCAGGTCTTGGTGAGAAAATGGTGGCTTCTAGGAGGGCTCATGCCAATGGGTACTCCCCAGAAATACAACCACCAGTGTCTTTATCTCAATAGTGAGCTACAGCCAACCCCTGCCTCTACAGGAGACCCTCCAATACCAGCAATTAGGTCTGGCCCAGGTTCTAATGAGGTCACTGCTCTTTCCCCTGGTTCCTGGTGCACACTCTCCAAGAGAGGAGTTTCTGTTTCCCCTGGTCCTGTGGATTTCCTGTGGTCAAATCCCTCTGGCCTTCAATGCCAGATGCCTTGTGGGCTCTGCCTCCTAATTCCAGACCCCCAGGCTGGGGATTGTGATATGGGGCTCAAAGCTTTCACTCCAGTGGGAGAACCTCTGAGATATAATTATTTTGCAGTTTGTGGGTTGCCCGCCCAGCAGGTATGGGATTTGATTTTATTGTGATTGTGCCCCTCCTCCCATCTCCTTGTGGCTTCTTGTTTGTCTTTGGATGTAGGATATCTTTTTTGGTAGGTTCCATCTTTTTTTTTTGTCGATGGTTGTTCAGCAGTTAGTTGTGGTTTTGGGTGTTTTCTTGAGAAGAGGTGACCTCATGTCCTACTCCACCATCTTGTTCCATCCCCAGTAAACATTTCATTTGTGAAGGGCTCCATTTTCCCCCTGCAGCAGCTCCTTACAGTGGGAGGAAGACAGCCTTTTGTAACTTAATTTATAGGTCTCCAAGTTTTGTAAGAGTAGCTACAAAGCTTTTTTTTCCCATCAAAAGAAGTTATAGTAAATAGCTTGGATTAAGATTTTTTAAAAACCTCTCATTTACGGAGAGGATGGTGGAGTAAGGATATGTGGAAATAAGGAAAGCTCAGTGTAAAATATTTGACCACTTTCTTCTAAAAGAACTTTTATGGAGTTTTCATCGACTAGTTGAATGAAACATAAGCTTTAAAACAACATTAATGTATAAAAATAGTCTCTTTGTGCTTTTGTAAGATAAACCTTTAAAAATTAAACTAGTGATTTGGTAGTAATTTGGCAGAGATTTAGAAATTTTGAGTTATTAATTTAAGGCTTGAAATAAAAAATCATTTTAGCAAATATTTTTGGAGTTTGTTAGACATCTTTAAGGATGTTTAGTGGTTTATCAAGTAATAATCCTTTTTTTCTTAAATATTCAGTTAATTCCATGTACCATGAAACTGCCAGAAAGACAGCCTGAGTTTTTCTTTTACTATTCTTTACTGGGAAATGACGTTACAAATGAACCCTTCAATGATTTGATCAACCCAGACTTTGAGCCAGAGAGAGCATCTGTTCGAATACGTAGCAGTATAGAAATTCTTCGTGTTTACCTGGCTCTTCAGTCTAAACTACAGGTAGGTATGGCAGAAAATTGTTTCTTATGAGATGATTTTTTAAGCATTAAAGAGGTACCCAAACTCTGTCTTATTTCTGAAGTGGATATCATCTTTCTGCCACATCTTTTAATTTTTTAGGAATTATCCTGACTTGTACAGTCACAGCATGACAGTTATTTCAGAATTTTAGGAGATATACCGCCTTACTGTGGAAAGAGGTAGATCAGTTATCGGTCAAAAAGTTGTACCTGGAGCTTAAAGCTGCGGGCACCAGGCAGGTTTTATTACTGTTAGTGGAGATTAGCTGTCACCACACAGATCACACTCTAGATTTCAGAATTTATACACCTTATTGCTATTAAAATCAAAGAGATAAAACAACTTTCTAAAACCTGTTCTTGAATTTGGTAGTTGTGTAAACCAATTTTAAATTGGACTTTATTTACAAGTGAACCTTATCTAGTCCAAAATTACTTTTCTGTTTGTTATGATTAATTTTAATCAGACTGAAATGGGTGGTGAAGTAGGGTGGGGTAGTCATTTTTTTATAGTAAAGTGATCATTCATTAGACTTTGCGTTTTGAGTGGATAGTGAAAAGAGGCATTAGGAAATTTTAGTGGAACTAAATTGTAGAGGTGGTTCCGCTAAATCCAAGGTATTTAGAAAGTTGAAGGTTATATAAAATGATGAAATGCAGGAAAAAAGCACTTTGAATTTTATCTTATAAAATTCCTTACCAAAACTATTGACTTATTTATTAGTTTGATTCTCATGGACATTTAAGTCATAAAAATCCTTTCTCTCCAGCCCATTAAAAATATCACACCTACTAACATTAGGACTCTTATAGGTCATTGCTGATAGTAGAATTAAAAGTATTTTTATGTAATGACTGCATATTGTTCATATGAATACTAGGTTTGCTGTGGCTTCAGTGTAGTAAGGGAAAAGAATAGTTATGTGACACATATCTGGAGCAGCCTTTCTTTTTTTTTTTGGTCGTTGCAAAAGGTGGTAATGTTGAAGTTTTGATTAGCTAGCAGTGATTAACATACATTCCACCACACCAGAGGTATTCTCTTTTACCTTTCACTGTTAAGCACTCTGTTTTATATATAAAGTTGGAAAAGCAAGAAAAAAGAGAAAGAAACATTCATGGTGTTTTATGGGTGAATAAAACAGAATTATTTGAGGTTCTTTAATTTCCAAATAGGGCTGGACCCACTCAGTTATTTTTTAAGAGCTGTGTTTAATGTTATAATGGAAGTAGAAAAGATGCTTGATGTATTTGTTTTCCGTTTAAATTAATATATTCATGATATAATTTGCATATGTAAGATAGCATAATAAAATATTAAAGTAACCATAGCTCACCAAAGAGACAGAAAAGAGAACGTGATAACATAGGAGTGCACAGTACTGAAAGGAAAAATTAAAAGAAATAATAACTTTATTATTGAGTTCTGCGTAAATTTTGTGCTTTAGCAACAGTTTTAACAATCATGTGTGAGTATCTTAGTCACTGCAGGTCAATAAGATAACCTGCATTCTGTT
Source organism: Physeter macrocephalus (assembly GCF_002837175.3). Classification (NCBI taxonomy): domain Eukaryota; kingdom Metazoa; phylum Chordata; class Mammalia; order Artiodactyla; family Physeteridae; genus Physeter; species Physeter macrocephalus. The sequence continues at coordinate 120,562,811 of NC_041221.1, read as the reverse complement.
TTCCTTCTATGGATCATTTTATAACTTTTTGTTAAGTTTGTGTGTTTAGAATAAAGGAGAAAATATAAAGCCTGATTTTGATTTTCCCTGTCGTATTAGATCCACCTCTGCTGTGGAGACCAGTCACTTGGAAGTACAGAAATACCCTTAACCGGACTACTGAAAAAGGGTAGTACAGAAATCAACCATCGCCCAGTCACAGTTGAAGGTGCTTTTACTCTTGACCCTCCAAACCGAGCCAAACAAAAGCTTGCACCCGTTCCTGTGGATCTAGCCCCCACTGTGGGAGTGTCTGTGGCTCTGCAGAGAGAAGGCATAGATGCCCAGGCAAGTAGTGACCCTCCTTCCCCTCCTCCAGCTTCTTCGATGTAGTTCATGATTAGTCACAAAAGTTGAACTTCAGAAGCATTACCCCGCATAAGAAAGTATTTATTACTCTTAGGTAGTGGCCTTCATTATATGATAACCTCCTCTCCAAAAAGACCCTTCTGAAAAGTGCTGTGGCTTCTGCCACATTTCATAGGTGACACTGTCCAGAGCCCTTCAGTCCAGTCTTTTCATGTAGTGAAAACCATTCCCCACACCCCCAGCTCGTAGTCAGCGACTGTAGCAGAAGAGGGACTATGGTAGCAGAGAATATTTTTAGACCCAGTTTCTGGTAATCTGTGTTAATGGATCCTTTTTGGTTGACTCAGCCTTAGCTAAGATAAGGTTTTTGGCTCAGTGCTTTATAGTCCTCATACTGTATCTAGGCAATAGAGACATTTATTTGAATATATGTTTTTTGATTATATATAGCCCCAGAATCAACTTTAGTGTCATCTTCTTTTAAAGAACTGATTTTTATGTAGGCTGTGAACTGAAGTGAGAGTTTAAAAAGACATATATGCATGTAGTTTTAGAGGATAGTGGAGCAAAGGAAGAAAATCATACTAGACTTCTGGGTTTTTGGTTTTTTGTTTGTTTTTTAGTAATACAGACCTCCTTTGTATTGCTTTGGTAGGAATAACCATTCCCAAGGACACCTATGCCTGACTTCTTTTATTGAATATCCCTTCTTATGCATTAGGATGCATTTTGATACGGAGCTCTGGATATATTTCCTTCCTGTTCATCTTCCTTTTTCTGGTCCTAGATGCTATAAGAAAATTTGCAAATTATGAAGAGAAATAGACTAGGAATATCCAAACTGGGAAAGGAAGCTAATATTTTTTAAAAACAACATCACGATTTTTGCTTAATTATGAAGGAAAGTTCTTTGCAAATTATACTTTATGTAAAAATTGTTTTTAGTCTTTAATTGAATTAAAGACCCAGAATGAACATGAGCCACACCATTCAAAGAAGACAGTTTTCACCCCCACAAAGGAGAAGAAACACACTGGGCCCAAGTCTCCACACGTGTCCCCTGTTCCACCTCACTGTCAATCACCTCCAACAAGAGACGACGCAACAGAAAGTGAAGTGGAAAGCTTACAGTATGATAAGGACACAAAACCCAATCCAAAGGGTAAGGTAGTCTTTTCACAGATCTGTCTTTTAGGTATAGATTTTTCAGCCATCTAAATAAATGACTGTGCGAGTTTTCATGGGTGCTAAGTAAAAATTGTGAGTTTTTTAAAGAGCCAATGTAAAAAAAAGAATCAGATTAAAGTAATTGCAATTTACTTAACTTCATAGTAGAATTTGCTTAAAGGTAAGAGAATTTTTCATTTATTTTCATACTAGAAATAGTAGCTTATTCAAAAAAATTAAAGAGTATAGTTCTTTCTAATAGATTGTTAGCAAACTCTTCAGTATCTCAATTTCACTGGAATTTTAGAGAAAAGAGATACTGCCTCTAATAGTAAACTTAAAATAATCATTTTTGATCCTAGTTGAGACAGTCTGAGAATGCATATTTATCTGGTTGTATAAAATTTTTCCATCTGTTATGTAAGAATCTACAGTTAAATTTAGTAGTACAAGTTGTAAGAGTGGTGGATTAGGAGTTAGAAGTTTGAGTGCAAGTTATACGTCTGTCACTGAGTAGCTATAGGACTTGGGCCATTCATTAAACATCTCTGGTGTATAATAGGATTGGACTAGATACCTCTGTCTTTTCAAGTTTTAGTGTTTTTGTTTTTAATTTTTGTTGGACTATAGTTGATTTACAAAGGTGTGTTAGTTTCAGGTGTACAGCAAAGTGAATCAGTTATACATATACATATATCCACTCTTTTTTAGATTCTTTTCCCATACAGGCCATTACAAAGTATTGAGTAGAATTCCCTGTGCTATCCAGTGTACCATTTTTTTAGATTCCACATATAAGCAATATCATATGATATTTGTCTTTCTCTGTCAGGTTTTAGTTTTTTGTTAGACATAGTCTAACAAACTACTGTTTAAACCCTAACCAAACTACTTTTAAAAAAGTGATGTAATTATATCTGCAGTAAGTCTCAAATACAACCCTTCAAATACTAAGCTATATTCACCTGTCTCTTAGAAATATTAGTGCCTGCCAGGCTGCTGTCATACATTACTGCATCAGTACTGTATGCTTTTATGTTTTGCAATATATGTTGAGAGTGAGAGTAAGCTCTTTTTTACACAGTTCTATAATGGGAATTAAAGCCTACATAATATTGGACAAGTCACTTTAAGAAGTTTATGCCTCAATTCATATGTTTATAAAATCAGATAGTCAAGTCTTTGCTTGAAGGTAAATGAGATGATATCTTTAAATTATCTGAATAACTTAAGAGAAATTGTTAGCAAATAGAATTTTTTTTTTTTACATGTTTATGTTCATTTTAGCTGTCAGTTCTTCTGAACCTGCTTTACTGGCCCAGCCAGTGACTACTACATCCATTGCTTCAGGAACAGCTTCAGGACAGAAAATTGCTGTTCCTGCAACATCACATCATTTTTGCTTTTCAATAGACTTAAGGAGTATCCGTGATTTGGAAGTAGGTTTTCCAGTCAACTGTATATTAAGGTATGATTTGATTTTCTTTCAGAATATTTTCTGAGAAGAAATGCTTTTCCTCTCTTTGGGGTTTGCAGAGGAGAAATGTCACCAAAGAAGTTATGACATTTGTTAAATCAGTGGACTAAAAGGGTGAAAGGCTATTATGTCCTAATGACTTTGAACTTAATCAAAGGTGGCATTGGTGGTATGAAAGGTAACAGTCTTGCTAATAATTGTAGGTATTGATAATAATTTGGTAATGTTCCTTTTTAAAATGTAGTGACTCTTGAACTTAAAATGTATTGTTTCCAGAAAAGGTGCCATAGGTCAAAATAATGGTAGTATAGTATCTGATTTTTCTATAAAACTGTGTTATAATGGGAGGTTATAGTCTTAATATCTACCTTTTTTTTTTTTTTTTTTTTTTTTTTTTTTTTTTTTTTTTTTTGCTTTACGTGGGCCTCTCACTGTTGTGGCCTCTCCCGCCCATTGCAGAGCACAGGCTCTGGACGCGCAGGCTCAGTGGCCATGGCTCACGGGTCTAGCCACTCTGTGGCATGTGGGATCTTCCCGGACCGGGGCACGAACCCATGTCCCCTGCATCGGCAGGCGGACTCTCAACCACTGCGCCACCAGGGAAGCCCCTTAATGTCTACCTTTTATGCCTATGAGTCTAAAAACCACACCTAATGAACTGGAAGTGGAATGTGTCCACACTGTTCAATTTAGAGAATTGAAATATATATTTCAGTCAGTTAAATACGGCTTTTACATAATGGCTTGTTTTTTTTTGTTTTTTTAAATTTATTTATTTTTGGCTGCATTGGGTCTTCGTTGCTGAGCTTGGGCTTTCTGTAGTTGTGGCGAGCAGGGGCTACTCTTTGTTGCGGTGCCTGGGCTTCTCATAGTGGTGGCTTCTCGTTGTGGAACACAGGCTCTAGGTGTGCGGGCTTCAGTAGTTGTGGCTCGCGGGCTCTAGCACAGGCTCAGTAGTTGTGGCACACGGGCTTAGTTGCTCCGCGGCATGTGGCATCTTCCCGGACCAGGGATCGAACCCATGTCCCATACATTGGCAGGCGGGAAGTCCAGGACCAGGGAAGTCCCCATAATGGCTTGTTTTTAATAATATTACATTTCCATAGACTTTGTGGCTAATATATATATTAAATGTAATATAATTATGTGTTTTAGTTTGGAGTCTTTAGGTCCTCATAAATTACTTTGGAACAAGCATTAGCATTTGTAATAAAATTTTTGGTCTTTATGTGATTAGAATGAGAAAATCAGAAAATCTTTCCATCATCTTGGATTGCCATTCCCAGGAATGTCAGCAACTTCTCATTGCTTCCTGCTCTTATTTTAGGCATGTCTGCCTTTCAAATGCATAAATCAACTCCTACTTGTATCTAATTTTTCAGTTGTTTGATTCCTTATCAAGTTGTTTCCAAAGTCCTCTGAGCTTTGGTATGTATAATGGACAGAATCAAAGGGACCCAGCACTGAGTTCACACGGTGAAGTCATAGAATGGAAGTCTGTCCTCACAGCTTAAGTTCTGCATTTTACCTCATGTTAGAGGCTGAGAATCATGACTAAAATGTTGTTCTTTTAAAAATTGAAAGCCAGGAAGAAATTTTCTGCTATAGACATAGCTTTTCTCACAGGGTTTATATAATATAGAACTGTTCCTTTTTCTCTCCTGCTGCTACTGGAGAAACTGATCTTAGGACACTTAGAGGTGATGTTGGCCAGAAGCACAGGGATGATCTGAGATTGGATGCTGTGAGGGAGGAGCCTTGAACAAGCCCAGTTAGAAAGCACATATTATCAGTTTTTGTGTTTCCTGCTTGCCGTAGGGCCATTTGTTTAATCATTAAGTGCCTACATTATGCCAACAGTTTGTCCGGTATTAGGGCATGGGCGTATAAACAAAGAGCTCAATCTAGTGAAGAAGACAGAGTCAGAAATATTTCAGTACGTGAGGGAGGCTACTAGTTCACTTGACAAAGAAAAGGGAAAGAATATACTACCCCGAGGAAATAGGTATGATCCACTTAATACTCTATAGAAATCACTTGAGGACTACTGCTTCTGTCTTTGATTCATTTTAAGCCTTTTTTTTTAAATGTTGGGGATTTTATGTTTGATAGATTTTATGTTATGCTCTGCATTGATATGAAATTGTAGTGTACAATTGTCTAATGGAGTTTGTGAGATAACCGATATTAGAAAAGTTTAATGTGTTTGCTTTTTTTTTTCCTTTTAAATCACTACATCTGTAGTAGGAGGTTAAATTTCTAGGGTATGAGCTCTCTGAGATGACCTAAATTCAGTTTATGTAATTGTGTAGGAATTGAGTGTATGAGTAGGATTCTTCTTGTAGGAAAAGCAATTTCTACTAGTAGAGTTTAGAGTCTAGTTTTATTAATGAATAACAAATTATAAAGTGAAATTTAAGTGAGCATTACAATATCTCTGTATTTGCCTTTACGTACAAAATAAGTTCAGCAATAGTCAGACATTCTTCTATTTAATCTGGTGTGACTTTTATGATGAAAGAAAGAAAGAATGTTATGTCACTCTTTGATGCATCTGTAGTATATTTGAGTTGCTTTCATGCTTGATTCTCAGTTCAGAGACAAAATACTATGAATGCATCCTTTTGGAGTTGTCTAAGGGTTTTTTAGCCCATACAAAATCAGGACATTATTATATAAAGAAAAATAGGTTTAGAAATTAAATTTAGCAAGCATTTCTTGACAGTTTACTATATGACGGAAACTGTTCTGGGAGCGCAAAGATGAAAAAGATAAGACCCGTGCCCTCAGGAACTCTTTTTTTCCCCCCACATTTAAGTTTTAATATTTATTTTTTTATAAAAATATTTTTGACATATAACATTGTATGAATGTAATGTGTACAACATGTTAATTTGCTACATTTATATACCTCGGAGCTCGTAACAGATGGCAGCTCTGTCTTTGTTTAGTGGAGTCATTTTCACTTCTGAATCTTTGTATTATTTGAAGTGTATCAAAGTGACTGTCTTTTTCTTATTTGGTGTATTGCCTTCAAAATACCAGTGTATACTCCTCCTTCCCCAGAGGATCATTGGAAGATTACTTGTAAAGGAACTTTGGAAACCAGTGCTGTGCAAATAATGCATTTTCTCTATAATTTCTGTGATTTTTATATCAACACTGAAAATATTTGTATAATTTTGAAGTTGGTGATAGGAGTAAAACCATAATGTATTTGTACCATTTATTATCTATGAAAAAATTTTTAATATTCATATTACTTTTTTTTTTTTTTTTTTTTTTGTGGTATGCGGGCCTCCCTCTGTTGTGGCCTCTCCCGCTGCGGAGCGCAGGCTCCGGACGCGCAGGCTCAGCGGCCATGGCTCACAGGCCCAGCCGCTCCGCGGCATGTGGGATCCTCCCAGACCGGGGCGCGAACCCGGTTCCCCTGCATCGGCAGGCGGACGCGCAACCACTGCGCCACCAGGGAAGCCCCAACTTTTTTTTTTTTAAACAGACTATAAATCCCATTTGTAAACTATAGGATTTTGTTTTTCTTAAATTCTAGGTACTCATATCCTTTCTTCGGAAGCGCAGCTCCTATTATGACTAATCCTCCTATAGAAGTTCGGAAAAACATGGAAGTTTTTCTTCCCCAATCTTACTGTGCATTTGATTTTGCGACTATGCCTCATCAGCTGCAGGATACCTTCCTAAGGTAATGTATACATGGTGTGTATGGTATTATTTTCTCAAATCAACTCTTGAAAATTTGTATCATATTAACAAGAGGAATTCCTATATTTTTACATCCATAGCTGCTTATGCATTTGCAAATCTAGAAACAAATTTAAAATCTGTGACACTTGTGGTTCCACTATAGAGTTTTATGTGGTTACTAAGGCTCTTTTCAGATTTTCATATCTTGTTTGCCTGAGTTGGGGTATTAGAACTTTCTTAAAACAATATATGAATAATGAAGGAACTTTGAAAAGTAATGTTGCTTTTTCCTAATATAATATGTGACAATAAATAAACTGTTTAGTTTTTATTATTGATTCACTTAATGACTATAATGCATTTATTTGCTTTTTCTGTTTTTTCATCTGTATAAAAGGGAAATGTTGATCCAGCTATCTGAAGTGGATTTGTGACGAAAAATGAGATCTGTGAAATGTCTTTTTACTTTCTCAGAGTATCAAAATTTGAAAAGAATTTTAAAAGAGTGAAGAGTAACTAAACGTTATGTAACCATTTGTGGGAATAGTAGTGTTCGGAAGGGTTTTCTTTATTGCACAGGAAGAGGTGTAAAAAAATGTAATAGTATTTTCTCTTTGTTACCTGTGGAATTGAGCCTTTACATTCCAGGTAGCAAAAACATCTTTGGCTACATTAAAGGAATTCAAAAATTTTAGTCCAGAAAAGCCTTAGTTCAGAGTTGATAGGTATGAACATATGTTTCTCTTTTCCTTTTAGGATTCCATTACTGGTTGAATTATGGCACAAGGATAAAATGAGTAAAGATTTACTTCTGGGAATTGCCAGAATCCAACTTTCTAACATCTTGTCTTCAGAAAAAACTCGCTTTTTAGGTTCTAATGGTGAACAGTGTTGGCGACAAACTATCAGTGAAAGCGTGCCTATTATAGCAGCACAAGGGTAATGCATTTCCTAGAGCTGGTCTTAGCTATGCTTTTTATTCTGTTTAGCTAGCTACAACCTTATCCTTTCATGTCATTTTTTTTTTTTCTGATCTTTTTTCTTTGACCTATGGGGGTGATATCCCAGTTTGCTCTTTAGCTTTCTGATACCTACTATATCCTCACAGAGTGAGTCTGTGCTACCAGAATACTGTAATACTTAGAGTGTTGAGTAAGTATTTCTCTCTCCTCTCTTTAGACTGATAGTTTTAAGTTCAGGATCAGTTTGTTTTTTGTTTTTTTTTTTTTTAGCTTAGTAACTCAGGGTCAAATTTATAATGTATTTTTACATTATTTTGAATTTTTCTACTTGAAAAATATTTAAACTTTTGCCTCAAATATAGTTGGAGAATGTTGCAAATGTTCAGCACTTTAAAAAAAATGAATATTCTTTTTTTGCCCTGAAATTCACTGCCACAGTGAAAAACTTTTCACGTATTTTACACAAAATCATTCAACAAATATGTTATCTTTTTATATTTAACAATAGAAATTTAAATTGACTTTAACCTTACATATCATATGCCTTTATTTTTAAAGCATAGTAAGAATGTAGAAGAAAATCAGGCCCAGTAAAACTGAGATGTAGAAGTATTATTGGAATTACTTCCCTTACTTTTCCTCATCCATGCCACTTCAGAGAGTGAAGGGTTTAGTAAACCTTTATTCACTTGGAGATCTGGGAACAGGATTTTAGAGAATCAATTAATTATTCTGGTTAACTGAAAATTCTTTTAAAAATCAACATTCTTTTTTCTTATTGTAAGTAGAATATAATGAAATTAATCATTACTTGTTGGAAGTTATTTTAATGCTGATTGCTTTGAAATCGCCCTGCTCTGTAGACAGACGTTTTAAGAGATTTACCTAAGTGAAAACTTCAGAGATGATATAGCACTTCATTTTATTTTATTCATTTCTTCTGAAATCTGAGATTAGAAGAAGAAAATGTAAAAGTTGATTAAGAGTTCTAATTGTGTGGGATCCATTCATTAAAGTTTTGTTTGATTTAAACAAAGCCACATTTTTTTGTTGCTAGAATTTTATTTTCCTCTAACATTTTGTCCTTTTATTTAATGGTAAATGCTGCATTCAGGTTCTGTGATACAGAAAGGTATTCGTTACAATAAAAATAACATAATTATGCCACTTCTAGGATTTAATCCTGAAGCAGTGCTCATATCCAGTAAAAGATTTATGAACAAGGCTGTTCATTCCAGGAAAAGTAGAAAAAGAGTCCAGAATAATCTATATATAATTGAGTAGGGGAACTGTTAACTTTTTAAATTTTTACTACATAAATTCATTAGTGTGTTTTAGAGGCATTAAAAATTATATTTTTTAATTAATGTTATTACACAGGAGGAAAATGCAGGAGGATAAATGGGGAAAAAAAGGACAAAACTGTATGATTTTAATGTGCATGAGTTCATGTGTATCTACGTATCTAAAAAAGAGGAAGGAAATGAAATTTTAGCAGTGAGATTTAAAATTTCTTTTATACTGTTCAGTTTTTTCAAATCTGTAACTGTTGTAGGTCATTTTGTAGTGATTGTAGGTATGTACTTAATACTGTGTTTGTGATCATATAATATCACATATATAGAAGGTCTTGAAGTCTGCAGAAGCTGCTGCACTTTGAGCAGCAAGTGTCAGGTGCTAGACATGCTTTGTACTTAGTGCTCTAGCATTGGAAAATTAAAAGGAAATAATATAAAAGTGTTTCCATGAGTTTTAAAATATTTCTGCTTTCATTTGTAGGTCAAATAACAAGATAGTAGATCTTTCTTACACAGTGACTTTAGAAGATTACGGACTAGTGAAAATGCGTGAGATTTTTGTGTCTGATTCATCTCAGGTATATGTCATTGTATCTTATGAAATTATTCTTTAAAACAGACCTAATGTGTATATATGTGTGAGTGTGTTTGTTTCAGTATGCTTCTTTCATTCATATCTTAGGGTTTATCTGCTGTACAACAAAAGCCATCTTCTGTTCCTCCAGCACCTTGTCCTTCAGAAATCCAGACAGAGCCTCGTGAAACCTTAGAGTACAAAGCAGCACTTGAGCTAGAAATGTGGAAAGAGATGCAGGAAGACATTTTTGAAAATCAGGTTACTTTTTAAGTGTTACTTTAAAAGTTTTTTTGTCTATTTAGTATATTTTCCCTTCTCCATAGTAGGCTTTTCTCTTCCATGGGTACTCTGTCTAGTCCCTTTGAATTCAAGAATGCCTTACTCTTTAAAAAAAATGAAGAATTTAAAAATATTCAAAATGTGACAGCTTCCCAGAAGCCACTCAGAAAGGAGTCTCCTAAACTTCCTCCATGATTTGTGGGCAAAATTAGCACTGAAGGTTAGAATTCAGAGGTTAAGGACTTGAAGGTTTCTTTTAATTTCAAGATCTCATTTAGCATACCCTCCTGGAAGCTGGAATCATCAGTTGTTAAACAAGAGAGGTAGAAAACAGCTATTAACTTTGTACTGTCCTGAATTGTACTCATATGGGTATTACTCACCTCAGGCATCCTCTGATTTGTTTTAAATAAAATGGAATGTCTGAAAGAAATATATCAGTGACCAGTATTAATTATTTAACTGAAAACAGCTGGTTTATTTATTTGAAATATTTAGGGTTTTTCTTTTTTACTTTATTTTTCTTCCTTTGGCAGCTAAAGCAGAAAGAACTGGCTCATATGCAAGCTCTTGCAGAGGAATGGAAGAAAAGGGACCGAGAGAGGGAATCACTAGTAAAGAAAAAGGTAATGACTTTTATAAAAATTGAAGGAGGAAAGAAAGAATATTAATGATAGTATCTTCTATATACATTAAAGAAGATCTCTGGAAGGAATAACTAATTATAGTGGTTATATATTGGCCTGGATAAAGTGAATGAATGGGTCAGGGATAGGAAGAAGGGTTTTCACTGTAAGTTGTTTTGTACTCCTTAGATTTTGAACCCTGCAGATGTGTTACCTGTTCAAAAAGTGAATAAATATAGAAAGTGAATACTTTAGAGAAAAAGCCTATCTATCTCTGTATTTAAAAAGAAAATAGAACATTTAAGTATATGTAAGTATTACATTATAATCTATTAGTTAATAAAAAGGACCAAAAACTCTTAAGCTGTTTTAAAAGATTGAATCATGAAATGTTATAAATCACATCTTTTAAAATGATAATGTGAGACCATCTGATCTTATTCCAGAAAGCCAAAATTTAATATTTATCTATTTATACTCGTTATTGAGTAAAACAACCCTGAAAATTAGACTTGTCTCAAATATTCCAAATTCAAGTCTATAAAAATACTCATATTAGTGGTTAATGAAATGTCTATAAATGGGAGAAGACAGTAGCAGGGTAGTTTGCTACACTAGGTCAAGAGACAGGATGGTATGGACTAGAAAATTCTTTAAAGTTTTTTCAGGTCTCTGACTTTCGGCCATTTATATTTAATTATTGACGTGCTTGGGTTTAAAGCTACTATCTTGCTCTTGGTTTTCAATTTGTCCCATACATTCTTTGTTTTCTCTCTTTGCCTGCTTTCTTTTGCATTCATTGAATTTTTCTTTTTTTTTTATGATTCCATTTTATTTCCACAGTTGCCTTATTAGCAATATCTATTTTTTTTTTTAGTGATTGCTGTAGGGCTTACAGTATGCATCTTTAACTTATCACAGTAAACCTTCAGATGATACAGCACATTTAGCTTTTAAGACAAGTTAATCTTTGAGCCATTTTTTAATGTGACTGATGAGTTTTTCAGTGTTGATTCTTATATGTAAAAGCAAAATATATGATGAAAATAACACAAAGTATGGAAGTGAGGAAATGGACAAACGCTGTTGTAAAGTTCTCATACTATTTTACTGGTTTAAGCAATCACAATCTCTTTCCTAGATAATTGCGTTTACTTCATTTTATTTTTATTTTATTTATTTTTATTATTATTTTCAGCCGCACCGTGTGGCATGTGGTATCTTCCCCACCAGGGATCAAACCTGTGCCCCCTGCATTGGGACTGCGGAGTCTCTGCATTTACTTCTTAACTTGGTATCCTGTCCTCCATTACTGACCCCTGTAGCTTGTGATATCAGCCAAGAGTAAGAGGAAGTCAGATTATGTACTCCTCCTCCTAAAAACACATCATACTCCTCATCACCTTTAGAATGAAACTCAGCCAGGACCTACAAGGCCTTTTGTGATCTGTCCCCTCACTTCCTCTGTGACCTCGTCTTCTGTCAGCCTTCTGTTCACACAGTCTATTCTAACCATCTTGGTCTCTGTGTATTTCCTCAGACATGCTAAGCCACCTCTCTCCTCAGGATCTGTAGACTGCTTTTCTTTCAGAGATACTGTCTGGTTTCTGCTCAGAGTAATGTGAGCGAGGCCTTCTCTGACCACTGTATCCAAAATACTGCTCTCTTCCCCTGCCCCCAGGCACTAACTGTCCCCTCATTCTGCTTTATTTTCTTTGTAGCATTTACCTACTATTACATTAAATATCCACTTCTTTGTTTATAGTTTGTCTTCCCTCAGAGTATAGATTCCACGTGACTTTGATTTGCCCAGCATCTGCTACATATACAATAAATATTTGTTTAAATTAAAAGGATAATGTATGATTTCAGGTTTTATGCAGTTTTGAGTGAGATTTATGGGGACTATTGGCATGTTCAGCAGGTATTTGGATTTATAGGTCTGCAACTCTGGAGCAGGGGTTTGACTTTGCAATATAAATTTGGGAGTTCTTCGTATCTGTGATGGTACGTAGATAAGATGTTTGGGTTGACAGAGGACGAACATATGGTTTGAATACTTCCTCCCCATCCTGTTTACCTGTCTTTCTATAAGGTTTTTTTACATGTGGCACTCAGAATTTGACACATTTATATTAGTGATTTGGTTAAGCATTTAAAGATGAACCAAAACTCAGTGGTAGAGTTAACAGAACTAATAAATAAATTATCTTGCTTGGTTGTATGTTGGGCTAAATCATCAAAATAAAGTTTAATAATGAAAACTGTCAAATTCGGTAGAGTGAAACATTCACTTGGACAATGGGTATAGTTATTCCAAGTTTAAAAACAAAGACCTTGGGGATTTTCTTTGACATGACGAACAGTGTGACTAGGATCCTCAGACAGCAAATGCAATTTAGATGGAGTTAAAATTAGGAGACATTTGTTGACCTGTCTTTGGCAGTGCACATTCTTTAGTCTCTGAACTAGTGAGATCACATCTGGGTACCATATTTTTGAAAGGACTTAGTTTAGAATGTAGACTCCAGATTAAATCCAAGATATTAGAGGATGTGGAAACAATAACATGTGAATAATAGTTGACGCTTGTGCTTATCTTGGAGAAAAAAAAGACTAGGAGGATGTATGATGGCTATCACTGGAGTCAAATATGTGAAGATACTTTTTTTTTTTTCTTCCCAAGGGATAGAAACAGGATTAAAGGGTGGGCTTCTAAGGAGCATCAAACCCAGGCTTGTAAAGAGAAAATCAGGTTGGGGCCTGGGACCTGGAGACTCATTGGTGAGGTGGACAGAAGGTTTGGTTCAGAAAGTCCTAGTAAATAATGATCAGTCTGAACTAAAAGATAGAAAACCATGAGAGAGGATCCTATACAGGCCAAGCAGGTAGACCTCTTATCCTTAATGGGACTCACATCCTTAAAGACAGAGCAGAGCAGGACTTTAGGCTTGTAGAAATTGGGGTACTAGGCTGAGGTCCCAAGCAGGAACTGTAGCTTCAGAAGCAATTAAGAACTCAGTTATTTAAACTGTAATAAAGGACTGGATCTCAACAATAGGAGGACTGACTTGAAACTGATTGGTGATAGCTGGCCTATCACCAATATTAGTTCCAGAGAAAGCATAAGTGACTAAGAGGGCTTTAGAAGAATACTGGAATATTGAGCAAGGCAGACTTTTAAGGAGCTAGGTTTTTACTAAAACACAAGATTTTACTGGCAGTCTAACTTACCACCCAGTGGGAGAAAGGCTTCCTCAGGAGACTGAATATTACTAGAGATATCCAAGCAGAAGCTAGATTGGCTTCCTTCCTTAGAGTGTAGTGGGAAGAATTTCTGCTTTGAATTGGTATATGTAATTCATGATTTTCCTAGTCGCAGATCCTCCGTTTCAGTAAAATCATAATATATGCATTTTTGAATTTGGGGAAAAGATAAGGTAACTTTTATTATATTTTAGGTTGCTGAATATACTATTCTCGAAGGAAAACTTCAAAAAACCCTAGTTGACTTGGAGAAGCGAGAGCAGCAGCTGGCCATTGCAGAATCAGAAGTACTGTATTCATCTATCATGTCTTTATTTCACAGAATCCATATATTCATACCATTCATTTGTTTTTCCTTTTGTACTGTATAAAGTATATTTCATGGAAATAGTCTTTCAGACATTATGGAGAAAACTGCTATTCAACTAGGTGAAGCATGTTTTAGATGTTAGGTCGGGGATTAGGTAGAAAACTGTTATTTGAAATGGTTAACTATTATTCAGTCAGCTTTGGCTGACTTCTGCAATAGTGGAGATTTTTGGTTACCTTTGCAATTATGTGGAAGGAATGGATAGTTGCACTACCTAGAGAAAAGAGAAAATGTAGTGTAGGCTCAGGGACCTAGAATCATGATTTTGTGTTTAACTAAGAAGGGAATATACCTCCTTCTTGCCTATTAAAGATTAGATCCCAAGAAAGGATAAACTTATGTTAGTACCATGCCTAGTTAGCATTTTTGTTAAGTCTTATTAAATTGTACCCTAAATACTTTTTTTAATTACTGTAAAGTTCACCTCAAATTATTAGAATTTCTTCTTTGTGAAATTTATATGCCCCTTCCTTACCCAAATGTTTCTTAAAATTTTCTCAGCATATCACCCTAGCCTTATCTTTACACATTTTCGGCAATTTCTAAATTGATTTAGATTGTTAAACCTGAACATAATGTGTATTTGTTCCCAATGCTAAGGCTTTGTTATCTTTTATGTGATTAGGTAAAAAATAAGAAGTTTCTAAAAACGTAAAGAAACTTGGGCATATTTGCTTACATAATAAAATGGGTTTATTCAAATAGAGGTTTTAAGCATTTAGGGCCTTTTCAATTGAATTTATGCATCATATATGGATTTTGGGATATACTTTGTATTTTAGGAGTAAATGATGATTGAAAATTTATAATTTCAATACACTTAAACATTAACTCTCTAATACCTGAAAATGATATAAAAATCACTTCATAAAACATTCTGAACATTTGACCATATATAAGGATAATAGAATATTGACTAGTATTATGCAGCTAGTAATAGGTCAGCCTCTTAAAGATGTACCTGTTTTAAGCTTCAGAGAGAAAGAAGGGACCTGAAATCAGAACGTGAACGGAACCTGCAGGAACTCCAGGACTCTATCCGTAGGGCCAAAGAAGATTGTGTTCACCAAGTAGAATTAGAAAGGTTGAAGATGAAGCAACTAGAAGAGGATAAACACCGACTTCAGCAACAGGTTGGATGAAAATACCTGTCATCTCTTTAAACTTAGAGTTTATTTGCATTCTAGAAATAATAGAAATCGTTCACTAAGGAGTTAAAAAAATTCCCAGTAATTTGGATTATTAATCACATTTACTACACTGAGATTCAAACGTAAGTTGGATCTTCTTTTCCTGAAAGCTGAGGACTATATTGGAATAATCTTACTTCCTTTATAATTATTTGTATGAGATTGTGCTATATTTTAGTTAACTCTCATCTTAAAATTTTTTCCAATAAATCTCCTTTGAGCAAATGTAGATATTCTTCATATATCACTGGACCAAGTTCAGTTAAGAACCAAATTTCATGAGAGAATTGTCTGTGCTCCTTTCCATCTTCTCACCCCATCCGCCTCAGCTTTCCATCCCCATTGCCCCAGCCAGCCAGTTGTCAGAGAAGCCACCAGTGGCTCAGTCACTAAGTTCAGTGGGTGTTTTTCATTTCTCATCTTACTCAAACTTACTGACAGCATCAACACTACTGTTCTTGTTTTTATATATTCTCTTCTCTCAACTTCTATAACACCACTCTTCTTGTTTTTCTCTTCTTTTCTGGCCATGCGTCAGGTCCGTTGCAGGTTTATTTTCCTTTATCTAGCCATTAAACGTTGGACTTCCTCCAAGCTCCAGACTTACACTGTGCTAAACAATCTTATTCGTGCCTGTGGTTTCAGAGACAATCTGTATCTCTGAGACCTGTGCATTTATATCTCAAACCTTTCCTTTGCACTCTCAACCCACTTATCTCATTGCCTTTTAGACATCTCTACTTGGGTGTCTTAAAGGCATTTAAAACCCACCATGATCCTCCTATCCATACTTGACCTTGCTGTAAGTATTCTTTGTCAGTATTGGACCCCTGTAACCTGTTCTTCCTGTCCGAGCCTGAGTGATATTTTTGAAATTCGGAATCATGACACCCTCCTCTAAAACTGTTCAGGGTTGTCTTAATGCTCATAGAATAAAGATCAGAATTATTACCTTGCCCTACCAGCCTACCTCTCTCACCTCATCTCCCACTCTTTCACCTTTTCTGTGTGCTCTCCAGCCACACTCGTCCTCTTCAGGTCCTCAGGCATACCATGCATGCTTCACCCTTAGGATCTTTGTGTGTGCTGCTTTTTCTTGGCCTAGTGAACTAAACGAATCCCTCAGTTTCCAGCTGAGGCATCACTTTCCCAGAGAAATCTTCCCTGACCCCTGCTGTCCAAGTCTAGGTCAAGTTTTTGTTATATGTTTTCTTGGGGTATTATTCGCTTATTCTATTTCTTTATGATATGTTATAGCAGTTTGTTTTTATTTTCATTAGTGTGATAATTTGATCAGTGTCAGATTATTAGTTCCATAAAACTGTTTTGGTTTCTGTCTGTATGCCTGGAGCCCAGCCAGTCTTCAGTACATAATAGGGGCTTAATAAATATTTGCTGGAAAAAGGAAGGCTCAGGCTGTTAAAAATGAAGCTTATCTGTCTTGAAACATTTCAGTGTAGATTAGATATGTATGATGAATGCCTCTGAAGTCTTTAGTAAATCCTGGCGTGAAGAATAGTTTCCATAGCAGTTCAGGGTCAGTTAAGATCATATTATTTAGGTGGCTATAAATATAAATTTGATTGTTATTGTGGTGGTCTCATGTAAATTTATGAAAGATAAAGTTGTAAAAGTGGGCAATTGTGATGGGATTTGCCAGTAATGCTTCTCTTCTACCACTTATCAGGGAGATTCAGCCATCTAGAACAAAGGCTTCTAACATGTATTAGAATCACCGGGGGAGCTCATGAAAAAATCCACATCTCTACCCTGTCCCAGACTGGTATAATTAGCTTACAATGTTGTGGGAAGAACCTTGGCAGGAAGAACTGGTATTTTGGAAAAATTCCCTGGGGCACTTCTAAAACATAAGCTAAGACCTGGGGAAAAAACTGTGGTGGGCAGCAGAAGTTTCTGGGATGCCCAAATTGCTAAGTCCACGACTGTAAACATTTCCCCTTTTATATATAAGAAAACTTTTTAGGCCCTTACTCTGAACCAGGTTACATGTACTATACACACAATTCTAACTGGACAGGTAGAAGGGACAGATAGATGATACACTATCAGTGCAAGGTGATGAAAATAAAGTATATATATTCAAATATGTAAAGGCAGTTATCAGAACTGAAAAAAATCAATGTAGTTTATAGACCACTTAGCAAAGGAAAAAGAACCCAGCATGCCTAGTAGCTTGATTAGTAATTCTTAATAGTAGATTGATAATGTCCTGAATGGTCAAAAAAATGCCAAATATTATTAGTTTTTGTTTAAAACAAAAATGTGAGAGATTCTTTAGAGAGGTTTCTATTCAACTTTAAACATAAAATTTACATGTTCAAAGAGGTAAACTTCAGTTATACGGAAAATTTCCATGTGTGGAATACTCATTACCTAAAGATGCTAGATAAATCCTAATTAGAATTATTGATAATTATTAGCATAAAACAAGAATTTATTATTGGTAATGTAAGTTCCATTTTTGCCACCAGTTTTCTCAGTATTTCACATTTAGTTAAGTCTTAGTCTTAAAGAGATAATTGGGTTATCTAAAGATGGCTAGTCACATTGGTGTATGTTTTCAGAAAGCATCTTTAAACAGTGCTTATTTGCATTTGATTAGAAAAATCCCACATTTTAAAAGAATACCTTTATATCTTTTTTTCTTTTTCTTGGTAGTTTTGAAACTGTTCTAAGGGAAATTACAGTGTTTAGTCAAGGCAGACTCTCTGTTTTTAAAAAATTTTAAGGAACTATTCATTAGAGCATCATTCTAGGGGATGAAAAGATCTGAATTCTCTTCATGCGTCTCCTAGTGGCCAGCTCACTAGCTCTTTGGCACTGCCTCAGTAATTTAGCTCTTTGATCCTCAATTTTCTTAACTATAAATATGAAGGGACTGGGCCAAATAATCTGTAAGTTTTAATAGTATAGGAATTATGAAATTCATAGAGTATCAAATTATAGGAATAAATAATGCATTAAAATTATCTTCATCGATAATCAGGTATATCTATAATGCTCAATCTTAAAAATTATTTTCAGTATTTTTATAAAGTGACTTTTCCATTTGCCATCCAAAGTTTAATGAAAATGTTCTCAAGATACTGGTTTTATAAGAAATTCCATACTCCTAAAAAGTTGCTGTAGGAGGCTTCCCTGGTGGTGCAGTGGTTGAGAATCCGCCTGCCGATGCAGGGGACACGGGTTCATGCCCCGGTCCGGGAGGATCCCACATGCCGCGGAGCGGCTGGGCCCGTGAGCCATGGCCGCTGAGCCTGTGCGTCCGGAGCCTGTGCTCCGCAACGGGAGAGGCCACAACAGTGAGAGGCCTGTGTACTGCAGAAAAAAAAAGTTTTTGTATATTGTTTTGTTAATCAGTTGATTTACTGAATTTTTAAGATTACTAGAGATCTTAATTTTCTTCATTATACTTTATTTTCTAAATGTTCTAATATAAACATGCCTTAAAGTAAGAAAAAAATGACACTATTGAATTGAATTCTGTAATACTAAACTTTGCATACTGCTGTTTTAAAGTGGCTATAATTTTTTTTAATACAGCTCAATGATGCTGAAAATAAGTATAAGATTTTGGAAAAAGAGTTCCATCAGTTTAAGGATCAGCAAAGCAGCAAACCAGAAATTCGTCTACAGTCTGAAATAAATCTTCTCACTTTGGAAAAGGTACCCATGTCAATTTATGTCAATTTAACTAGCCTTAATGAAAAATTTATAAGATAAAAAATGATACTTGCATATACAATGTAATAACTTTTAACTGTAGTATTCTGATATCAAATAACATATCAGAGAATTTGAGGCACATGACATTGTCAATACTTAAATTTCATAGCTTTTACCAGTTATAGCCAATACTAGAGTCCTTGGTTATAGACAACAGAACTGAGTAACTCTTGGACTAAAGGAATTCACAAACCTGTCAGGAAAGCTAAAAAACCTGCGGGAAGCAAGTCATGGGCCCATCCTGTCATAAAGCAGTCTACTCGGGATGCTACTGTTGGTGCCATGACTGCCATGTCCCTGGATTCTGTCTCCCCTGATTCTAGTGTTTGTTAGGCTGTTGAACTCTGTTTTGCAGTAGCCATTGTGAATACCCTCTCTCCATATTAGTGCCCTTTAGATTCACTGTCTCAGGTAGGAGCACGCATTTAAATCACAGGTCTGTACTCTACTCTTAGTTTGGAAGAAGGGATAGCCATCCTATTTTGCTTTCTGTGGTTGGAAGCCAGGTCCTGACTCTCATTTCTATTGGGATTCCCCACAGACAGAATGTTCAAGTTGTAGGCATTAAAAAATGTGTAATACCCAACAGACAATCTAAGTTTGACAATATGAACTTTTGCATTTTAGAGTTTGATAAATTTTAGGCATTATTAAAAAGATATAGCATACTTAAGAAAATAACAGTTAATAATAAACAAGAAAATAAGCTTTAGAAGCTTAAGGATTTAATTGTTGTGGCAGCCATTGCCTGTCTGTTCCCACTCAGCATTGTATTGAAGGCTTCCTTACCCTTTCTCTTCTGTAGATTCAGCCACTAGGGGACACTAACAGAAGATTGGTAGATAGGAGTTGGGAAGATGCCAGAGTAGTTCTTCTCTCTGTTTTTGCCTCTCTACTTCCCTTATTTTCTCTGGCAGTAGTAACATCTTTTTATGGTTCCATCTCCCACCAGGCATCCCTTCTCCAGCTTCCTTTAGGCAGTCTCCACTGTGGTTCTAGCCCACTGGACATCCCCAGTTTGTGGGTTGCTTGTATTAAGGACTACTATTTCCTGGTACCTTTTTGTAGTCCCTCCTACCTAGGAGAGGTGGGGGCTTCTTGCTGCTGCTGATCACTGGGTTGCCTCACCATATTCTCTTTGGCCTTTCTGCTCTTCCTTTATCTGTTGAACCAGTTTCCTGTATTAAATTACTTATGATTTCTAGATTCCTGGCAGGATGCTGATTGATAGAGTTGGTTTTTCATTATCCAGCAAAGATGTATGCTATTTATGATACCATGCTAAATGCCATTATGAATGATTCAAAAATGTTCAGGATACCGTCAAGTAAATAACAAGTTACAGAAGGAGACAAGGAACATGCCCAAATAATTATAGCAAAAGGCAAACGAGCAGATATCGTCTTTCTCTTACTAAATGCCATGAGTCCAAAGGGAAAACAAAGTCAACTTCTGAAATCAACACACTAAGTATAAAGAAGGAATGAGATTGTATATGGAGCCTAAGAATAGGTGAAACTTTAAATAGGTAAATATGTGGGTGAGGTTATTCCAAAAGGAAGTACTGAACAAAAGAATAAAAAAGATTTTAAAATCTATTTCATATTTGGATAGCTGCTTGACTAGAACCTAGAGTCTAATCATTATAGTATGGTTTACCCTTGAACAACATGAGTTTGAACTGTGAGGGTCCACTTATACACAGATTTTTTTCAGAAAATACATTCTGCAGTACCACATGACCCGTGGTTGGTTGATTCCTCAGATGCGGTACCACATATTCAGAGGGCCAACTGTAAAGTTATAGGCATTTTTTTGACAGCATGGAGGATTAGCATGCATACCCCTGCATTGTGCAAATGTCAGCTGTAGTTTTAAAATAAAGGTAGGCCTGATAAGAGAATGCTGGAAATAAAGGTAATTTTCAGCCATATGAGGGAAAACCTTAGATGTTTGCTTAAAGAATTCATATTTCATCTTGTAAGAAAAGTCAAAAGATTACTCTCAAATTTATAAGATTGGCTTAATGGATGTTAATATTAATAGAAATGAAGATTTTCGATGAACTTTTTTGGAGAGATGGAAGTTGTAGAGAATTCAGATTTTAGACATACTACATTTGAGATGCTAATGCAGTAATCTAAGTGAAGGAGTTAACTAAGTGGTTAAAAAATGAGAAAATACAGTAGGAAGAGAAAAGGTCTAGACAAACAGATTTGAGAGTCATTTGAATAAAGTAACAGCTTACAAGTATATGCAATTGCTTAAGGAGTGTTTAGGAAGGCTAATTGATGATAAAACTTAGGGGGACTTTCAGCTTTGAGAACAATCAAGAGTTGGGGAAGGAGGCTAATGAGATTTAGAGAAGTAATAAAAACAGTCTAGTGCTGTGCCCAAAAGGAAAGGGGGAGTTTAAAGAATGAGGAAGTGAAAATAATCTCTCATGATGGGCAAGTCAAGAGTGGTTGAGGAAAGACCATGTGTTTGGCAGTTAAGAGGTCACTGATTTTTAAGAAGCCAA
The DNA here is from genome assembly GCF_002837175.3 of Physeter macrocephalus. Taxonomy (NCBI): domain Eukaryota; kingdom Metazoa; phylum Chordata; class Mammalia; order Artiodactyla; family Physeteridae; genus Physeter; species Physeter macrocephalus. The sequence continues at coordinate 120,541,280 of NC_041221.1, read as the reverse complement.
ATTGCAGAAGGTTACAGAAAGTTTGGCTTTGAAAAGAAAACAAGAAAAGGGCTTCCTTGGTGGTGCAGTGGTTAAGAATCCACCTGCCAATGCAGGGGACGCGGGTTCGAGCCGTGGTCCTGGAAGATCCCACATGCCGAGGAGCAGCTAAGCCCGTGCACCACCACTACTGAGCCTGTGTGCTGCAACTACTGAAGCCTGCACACCTAGAGCCTGTGCTCCGCAACGAGAGAAGCCACTGCAGTGAGAAGCCTGCGCACCGCAATGAAGAGTAGCGCCTGCTCACCGCAGCTAGAGAAAGCCCACGCACAGCAACGACGACCCAAGGCAGCCAAAAATTTTTAAAAATAATAAAAAAATAAATTTCAAAAAACCCCAGAAGACAAGAAAAAATGTAGCCCAAGGGCCTAAAGCTCTTGAGAAAAGCTTATTTAGAGGTAGGAAAACCAGAGAATATTTTTAGATTAAGGACAAGAAATTAACAGCAAGGAGAAATCGAAGCTTTAAGAGAGGAGGGGATGGTTGGAGCATCGATATAAAATTTAGCCCTTGATATGACTATTCAAGAGGCAGAAGGGTGCATATAGAAAATTTGGAGACAAGAATAAGAGTGGTTAAAAAAAATTGAGTTGAAAAGGGTATTAACTGCTTTCTTCTAGCGTTTCTGAATTCATTAAATGTTTCTGCAGCTTGTCAAATGCGATGCTATTTTTGGTTCCTCTTCTTACCCCGATATCTATTTAATTGCAAGTCTTGTTGATTCTGCTTCTTACATATCTGGACAATCTCTTCATTCTCCATTTTTGGCCTTCTCGTTTCTCTACCAGTGACCTTGAATTTGAATCAAACTGGACATTTCCCACCCCTTTTGATTAAACCAAATATTAAAGTATTTCTGTTTTTATATTATGAATTATGTGGCCTGCCAGAGATATTTGAAGCATTCAGACAATATCTCATCAATTCTCACAAGTTCCCTTAAGTAGGTGTCAAGAGTATTTCCATTTTATCTTGGGGAAATTCAGGGCCAAATATCTCAAAATTGGAACAGAGGGCTTATCATATTCATCTTTTCTGAATATATACTAGATAATATCACCATAGAAATAATTGTAAGTGATTTAAAAAAATTTCTTCTTCCAATTACACTTCTACCAAAAGGATAAAAATCACCAAACATATTACAAATATAAACAGCACCGTGAACTTGTTGAGGAAAAAAAAAAAGTAATGGAAGCGCCTTTATATCAGACCTAATGAATTCATCCACTGTTTTTAAATGCCTAGCAAAGCAAGGCTTCTCAGCTCTTTTGAACATTCTTTGTAAGTTTTTTTGGAGCCAGAAGAGGGCAGAATCTTATTTCTTAAGTAACAAAGAGATAAAAGCATAAAAAGGAAGACTTAAGTGAAAAAGTACCTGATTTAGTCTACAACTTCTGGTTATGTCTGATTGAGAGCTTTTTTCTTTTCTGTTTACTCATCTCTTCAGTATAACACAAATATTTCCGTTTTCACTGAAATGGTCTAAAAATAAGTTCATTAAGATACAGTTTTACCAAATGCAATTCTTGATTCCCTTAAGAAGTGAATAGTAGTTTGATGTGCTTTTAGCTAGGAAATGACTTTTACATAGCTTAAAAACAATTGGAACTTTTAAAAAATAAAATAGGGAAAGCATTATAATTTAGTAATGCATACAGAAGATTAAGACAGAAACTAAATTTGTGTATTTAAGAACATTTGGTGAGTATCTACTGTGTCTTAGGACAAAGGGAAAAATGAGAGAAAAGAAAAGAGTAAAAGTATGTTATCCTTTTGGGACCTCACTTTTTTTTTTTTTATGTGGACCATTTTTAAAGTCTTTATTGAATTTGTTACAATATTGCTTTTGTTTTATGTTCTGGTTTTTGGGCTGCGAGGCATGTGGGATCTTAGCTCCCTGACCAGGGATCGAACCCACACCCCCTGCATTGGAAGGCGAAGTCTTAACCACTAGACTGCCAGGGAAGTCCCTGGGACCTCACTTCTAGAAGAGTTTGTAATATAATCGGGGAGATGACTCCAAGAACCTTAAATGACCATATATAATCGAATACCAGGGAATGTGATAGGAACTCTTTGCAATTCAGAAAGAAGTCATTTGGTGTTCAGAATGTAGTAGTTTTAAGACAGCTCCATGGAGAGGTAGGATTTGAGCTGAATCTGAAGTTTTAAATAAGCAACGAAGAAAAAGAAGACAGGCTCAGGAAGTAACTTGGACAAGGTGAATGTAGGGGAGACAAACCCGGTGGTTGGAGTAGAGGGTTTCCTGTTGAGGAATACCAAGAAAGTAGTACAACAAGTAGGATGGAAATTATATCTCGGAGTGCTTTAACACCTAGGCAGAGGAGTTTAGGCTCAGTCCTGTAGGCAAGTAGCAGCTGTTGTAGATTTTTTTTTTGCGGTACACGGGCCTCTCACTGCTGTGGCCTCTCCCCTTGCAGAGCACAGGCTCCGGACGCGCAGGCCCAGCAGCCATGGGCTCCGGCCGCGCAGGCCCAGCAGCCATGGCCCACAGGCCCAGCTGCTCCGCGGCATGCGGGATCCTCCCGGACTGGGGCACAAACCCATATCCCCTGCATCGGCAGGCGGACTCTCAACCACTGCACCACCAGGGAAGCCCTGTTGTAGATTTTTTAGTAGAGAGTAAATTGATGTAATAGTGATTTGCAGGATTTGTAGATAGAATACGTTTGAGGCTGAGCAGACAAGAGATGAGATAAGCCTGAGCTTAGGAAATGGTAGAAAGAACGTAAAAGAATAAAACTGGAAAATATTTCATGGGAGAAATCTATAGTTTTTTTGTGACACATTGGAACTGGGGAATAGGAGATTAGAGGCAAAGACAATGCCATGCCTCCAGTAGAGAATTAGAGTTGTGGGTATATCAGGGATAGAAACAGGGACATTGAGAATCAGTGAAAGTCTGTGCTTGGTCTCCACTAGCCTCTGAATTGACTCTAGGTCCTGAGCCAAGTTTTAATTTGAGTCTATAACTTGGCTTAAGATTTAAGTAAAAAAAAGCCTTCCCGAAGTCTCATATCTACCCACAAAAAGGGCTCTTAACTCGAGGTGTTTGAATGCCCTGAAATTGTGTCAAAATTTTGGTTGTGTACCTTTTTCTGGGAATTGGGTCCATATATTTTTTTAGAATTACAGAGGCATCTGTGTCCTTAAAAAAAGTTAGGAATCACTGATTTGGTAGTTTGGGGTGAATTAGAAAAATGATGTGTAACATCTCAGATTTGTTAGCTACAGTTTTTGTTTGTTTGTTAAGAATAAAGACATATGTTTTGATTATATATGCATTTTAAATTAGTGAGAACTACTGTGTGAATATCAATGCAAATGTGAGTTATTTTGATAATCATGGCAAAACTGATAAAACCTCCCCAGCTTTTTCTGATGGAGTCAGTTCAGTGGGTATAAGTGATCTCTCTAGGTTGTCCTAACCCTCATTCTGAGGCTCGTCCAGGATACTGTACCTTCTCCAAGACCCAGGGACATGATCACTTTTATAATTGAATACCATTGTTTTATCACACAGTTATAAACAGATTTTTGCTTTTCCTCTGACATATGTCCTCTTGTTAAAATTACCAACTAATATGTATAAGTCTTTAGGGCATAAGTGGAAGAGATCATCTTTGATAATCTCAGAGTATTATTCAACTTAAGATGTATGAGTATAGTTGTGAAATGTCAACACATTTAAATCCAAGCACTAGGGATTTGTAAAGCAGAAAAGACCTTGACTCCATGAAGTCATCTATTACTGCAGAGAACATTCTGGTCTTTTGTGAAGGGATTTTGGCAATCTGCTTTTCCTTTCATTTTATTTCCTTTTGAGCTTTCTGAAGTTTGAAGTTTTGGATAATGTCTTTGATTTTATTTTTCTGCAAAACATTAGGAGTTGTGTGTATGGGAAAAACTAGACTTGATATAAAAAAATTAGACCAGTTTAGATTAACAGTATTTTACTCTAATTCATCCATATTATTACCTTATCACTTAAATAGTAAAACTGTCTGTTGGCTACATGAATTTGTTTGGTACTTGGTTTGAAACTTTGAGAGAGTACATTCCAAAACCTAGCCAAGTTGGCTTCAGTTCATACACAACAGATTGCCTGCTGCAAGTATAAATAACCGTATTTTAAAAATCAAATCTATTTCGTGTTTTTCTTTATATATTTGAGGAAAAATAGAAGTTAGATGAGTGTTTTTAGGAGCATTATTTTTCTTACTCTTAGGTTTATTTTAACATTCTTAAAATATTTTTGACTTTGTACTCTTAGTAAACTGCCTTCTGATAAAACAGTTCACTGTTTTCAGCATTCTGTGATTTTTGCCAAAATAGTTATAAAAGTATCTCTACAAGCTCTCTTCAATGTAAGACAAAATTCTACATAATGATAGGTCTCCAAAAGGAGTAATTTGGTTTCAAGGTTGAGAGTGTCAGCTAAATGGAATGCTAACAACTGCTTTTTGTTATGTAAAAAAAAAAAAAAAAAGTATTTTTCACTCTATGATCTTTATGTAATATATATGTTTTAAATACATTTATAGTAACTGTCTGGAGGTTAAGACTGATTCAGTTCCTTTTAGTATAGGCTGTTAGGCAGTAAAAATACAACTATATTTTAAACAAGAAAATGTTCATGTGCCATAATATTTACAGTAAATTATATAACAGTTTTAGATGATGTCGTATGTTACACTATATAAACTCTTTTCTTAAGCCAGAGTCTTTGTATATATTATCTTTCAGTGATTGTACACAGTGGTATAGTGTTTCACTTGATATGATTTTAATCACTGTTAGGTTGAACTTGAAAGAAAGTTGGAATCCGCAACTAAGTCTAAGCTGCATTACAAGCAGCAGTGGGGACGAGCTTTGAAAGAACTTGCCAGACTTAAACAGGTATGTAGTTTATAGCTGATGATGGATTATTCTTTTTATGTCTTTCTCCCTTGATTTTTTACAAGTTTGCATATTTGGCAATATCTGTTAGGTTCAGATGTCTGTATTTAAATGTCCAGTTCTGTATTTGAGATTAGGCCCCACCCTCCTTTTTTTTTTATGTGTTACATATAAGATCCTCCTTTATAAAAACTAAAACTTCTAGGTCATTTTTCTTTTCCCTTTTTTTTTTTTTTTTTTTTTTTTTTAAAGCCAACTATCCTCTTCCCAACAGCAAGTTGGGAATAATTTCTACTTTCACTTTAAAAACTACCATTTTTCTTCTCCTTTTACTTTCACTTATAAAACTACCATCCTTTTCTCCTTAGTATTAATTTCCTTCTATTGGGAGTGTCTTTGGGGGGAGAACTTTAAGAACATATTTTAAAAGTCATTCCTAGGAAGACACAGTAATTTATTCATTTAAAAAAAGGGATCATGGGATTTTTGAATAATTTTACAAGAATTTAAAAGTGAGAGTAGTTTCCTAAATTCTTTACTTTTTTTTTTTCCTTCCTGGTACCAGGTAACAAATGCTGTTAGCTTCCTGAGGAATTAACCTTAATTTTGGCTATAATTTCTTCAAATTATTAAGATCAAATAAAATATGAGCAAGATTTTTATTTAGAATCTCATCTATTTGACCTAAACTTTTAAGGATCATTAGTGGTTAGTTTATTCTAAGTTTTGCTTTTCTGAAATGTGTCCGTTATATGCTGAATGAAATTTGGTACTTAGGGTCTCTCAGATTTGTATTTTTTTTTAATGTGTCTCCCAAACCATCAAATGTCATTAAACATCTTGTGGTATTGTACTAAATGCTTACCACCTTCCTAGAAGAGTATGTACTAGACTGCCTGAGAATAAATAGTGCAGTTTGCCTTAACATAGCTTTTAGATGAGTTGAGATTGTAAGCCTAAGTATAAAATAATATTACACACACTGAATATGTTTTATAGATGCTCGCAAGACTAAGGATAGATGAATGAATAATCATATATAGTACTGAGGGCCTCCTGTGTTCAAGGCACCATGCTAGCTTTATAGATATAAGTAAAACATAGATGTTTGCCTCAGGGAGCTTGCAGTTTAGTAATAGGGACGAAAACTATAAATATAACATTTACTGCCAAATAGTAAGAGCCCTGAAAAGACCTGTACAGAGTACTCAGGAGGGGAAGTACATCTATTTAATAGAACTTAGGAAAGGTGTCATAGAAGATGAGATATTTGAGATGGATCTCTGGAGAATTGGTTGTGATTTAGGAAAGCTGTGGGGAAAATGTTGTATATACAATGAATAGAATGATTATAGCAAGGAGGCACAAAGTCAGAAAGCATAGACTCTCCATGGAGAACAGAGGAGGTCCCATTTTAGAGGTCATTTCAGGAAATAAGGACTATGTTGCAGTGGGAACATGACAAGGAGATTATTTTAAAAGGTATGATTTTGGTAGATTCTATATAGTACACTATACCTAATCAGAATGCAGAGTGGAAAGTCAAAGATGGTGTCAAGGGTTCAAGCCTTAGTGTCTGGAAAGAGAGTTTTCCAGGATTGGAATGATGGTTATTAAGACAAGAAGCTGATTGAGGCATGGAAAGGATATAGGACTTGCAGATTTGAACATTTTAATTTTTACAGAAAGAAATTCAAGCAGTTAGAAATATGGACTGATGGGAGGATGACTGAGCTTAATAACATGAAGGAATCCTTTTGCAGAGTGATAATTGAAGATGTGGCAGATAGAACTTAGAATTCTTATGTTTAAGGAGGAAGGAAAGCTGATAAGTGCTTAGTGTTATGCTAAGCCCTGCATACGTTTTCATTTGATCCTAACCAAGATCCCTATATAGCAGGTAATATTTCCATTTTATAGATGAAAGAAACAGAGACGTTAAGCAAGTTGCACACAGTCACACAGGTACTAAGTGACAGAGCAAGGATTAGACTCATTTGACTGGAGTGCAGTCTCAGGCTCTTCCTGCTTTATAATATTATGGTTTAATTAATTCCATGGAAGCCACATAATGAAAGAATTTCAAATAGAACAAAGTGAGCTGTGGAAGACATTAGGGATTTCTGACAGAGTGAGTATTGAAGCAGAAGAAGTCATGATTTGGCCTATCATAAGCAAGGAAAATGACATCACTGACAGACTAGCTCTGTGAATGAGAATTAAAGTGACTTTGAAAGAGAATAAGCTAATATAAAGTCATGATGGCAAGATATTTAAGTTACATTTAGTATCACAGGGAGGAGTCCCTGTGGAATTGGGAGCAAGGAAATAATGTGGTGAGAGTGGCTATTAAAAATAACAGGATACAAATTCTACCAGAGGCAGCATACATAGCAGTGTAGAACATGGCCTTGGAGACAAGAGAGCTGTATTGAATCTTGGCTATACTTCTTAACTACGTCTGTGACTTGGGGAATATAATTTCTCTGATTAGTCTCCTCATTTGGAAAATGAAAAATCTTTCCTCACAGATTGTTCTGCGAATTAAATGAGTGGTCTGTAAAGCATTTAACACAGTGTTTCGTACATAGTGTATGCTCAATAAATGGTAACTGTTGTTAAAAGGATATGAGCCATAAAGCTATTGTGTAGTATTCTTGGTTTCAGTCATTGGGGACCTATCAGATGGTAGCTTTGGAATATTGATGAATAGAACAAATATTAGAAGGATTTATGACTGAGTAGCTGAAAAATGACAGACACCAACCAAAAAATTGAAAATTTTTAAGTCTACAAGAGGTTCAATATAGTTTCAGTAATAACAGTACTTTGTATTTGGATGGTAGATTTAATATAGATGTTCTGTAGAAACTGACATAAGGGGAAAAACCTATGTTAGGGCTAATTGTGCAGATATGCAACACTGTCAGTCAGTAGGTGAACTTCCTAAAGTTAGGTGTAAAGAGATGAGAGTGCATTGAGTCTGAAGAAACATCTATAGTTGTTTTATTTCTTCATTTTTCATTCATCAAGTACTTATCGAGAGCCTACTATGCACCTTGAACAGTGGTAGATGCTCTAGATACAGCAGTTCTCTCTCCACAGGAAACTTAAAGTTCAGCTGGGAGGGCTGATATTTAACAAGAACATGGCAGGGTGGTAAGAAATGCAAATGAAGTTAGCAGAAATAATAGAAAATAAGTATTAGAAAAGCAAGAGGACAGTGGGTTATCATTGTATTTTGTCATTCAGAGCTGAGGGAGAAATGGTTCAAAAACGGTGTTTCAAATATCAGTATTAGAAAAAGGAATCCAAACTGGAAAAGAAGTAAAACTGTCACTGTTTGCAGATGACATGATACTATACATAGATCCTAAAGATGCTACCAGAAAACTACTAGAGCTCATCAATGAATTCGGTAACACTGCAGGATACAAAATTAGTGCACAGAAATCTCTTGCATTTCTATACACCAACACCAAAAGATCAGAAAGAGAAATTAAGGAAACAGTCCCGTTTACCATCACATAAAAAGAATAAAATAACTAGGAGTAAACCTACCTAAAGACCTGTACTCTGAGAAGTATAAGACGTTGATGAAAGAAATTGAAGATGACAGAAACAGTTGGAAAGATATACCATGTTCTTGAATTGGAAGAATCAATATTGTGAAAATGACTATACTGCCCAAGGCAATCTACGGATTCATTGCAATCCCTATCAAATTAGTAATGGCATTTTTCACAGAACTAGAACAAAACTTTTTAAAATTTCTATGGAAACACAAAAGACCCCAAATAGCCAAAGCAATCTTGAGAAAGAAAAACAAAGCTGGAGAAATCATGCTCCCTGACTTCAGACTATACTACAAAGCTACCGTCATCAAAACAGTATGGTATGGGCTTCCCTGGTGGCACAGTGGTTAAGAGTCCGCCTGCCAATGCAGGGGACACAGGCTCGAGCCCTGGTCTGGGAAGATCCCACATGCCATGGAGCAACTGAGCCCGTGCACCAGAACTACTGGGCCTGCGCTCTAGAGCCCGTGAGCCACAACTGCTAAGCCCCCGCGTGCTTAGAGCCCATGCTCTGCAATGAGGAGCCCCCACAATAAAAAGCCCGCACACTGCAACGAAGACCCAGTGCAGCCAAAAATAAATTAATTTAAAAAAAAACAACAACACAGTACGGTATTGGCACAAAGACAGAAATATAGATCAAAGGAACAGGATAGAAAGCCCAGAGATAAACCCAGGCACCCATGGTCACCTAATCTATGACAGAGGAGGCAAGAATATACAGTGGAGAAAAGACAGTCTCTTCAATAAGTGGTGCTGGGAAAACTGGACAGCTACATGTAAAAGAATGAAATTAGAACACTCCTTAACACCATACACAAAAATAAACTCAAAATGGATTAAACACCTAAATGTAAGGCCAGGTACTGTAAAACTCTTAGAGGAAAACATAGGCAGAACACTCTTTGACATAAATCACAGCACTATCTTTTTGGATCCACCTCCTAGAGTAATGAAAATGAAAAGAAAAATAAACAAATGGGACCTAATCAAACTTTAAAGCTTTTGCACAGCAAAGGAAGCCATAAACAAAATGAAGACAACCCACAGAATGAGAGAAAATATTTGCAAACAAAGCACCCGACAAGGGATTAATCTCCAGAATTTACAAACAGCTCATGCAGCTCACTATGAAAAAAACAAACAACCCAATCAGAAGATGGGCAGAAGATCTAAATAGTTCTCCAGTGAAGACATACAGATAGCCAAAAAGTACATGAAAAGAGGCTCAGCATCACTAGTTATTAGAGAAATGCAGATCAAATCTACAGTGAGATATCACGTCATACTGGTCAGAATGGCCATCATCAAAAAGTCTACAAATAGTAAATGCTGGAGAGGGTGTGGAGAAAAGGGAACCCTACACTGTTGATGGGAATGTAAATCGGCACAGCCATTATGGAAAACACTATGGAGATTCCTTAAAAAAACTAAAAATGGAGCTACCATATGATCCAGCAATCCCACTCCTGGGCATATATCTAGAGAAAACCATAATTCAAAAAGATACATGCACCAAGTGTTCATTGCAGCACTATTTACAATAGCCAGGACATGGAAGCAACCTAAATGTCCATTGACAGAGGAAAGGATAAAGAAGATGTGGTACATATGTACAATGGAATATTACTCAGCCATAAAAAAGAATGAAACAATGCTATTTGCAGCAACATGGATGGACCTAAAGATTATCATACTATGTGAAGTAAGTCAGAGAAAGACAGATACCATATATCACTTATATGTGGAATCTTAAAAAAAAATGATACAAATGCACTTATTTACAAAACAGAAACAGATGACACAGACATAGAAAACAAACTTAATGATTACCAAAAGGGAAATGTTGGGGGGAGGGATAAATTAGGAGTTTGGGATTGACTTATACACACTACTATATATAAAATAGATGATCAACAAGAATATAAGCACAGGATTGTATAGCACAGGGAACTCTACTCAATATTATGTAACAACCTAAATGGGAAAAGAATTTGAAAAAGAATGGACATATGTATATGTATAACTGAATCAGTTGTACACCTGACACTAACACAACATTGTAAATCAACTATACTCCAATATAAGATAAACATTTAAAAAGTAATAAATATCAGTATTAGATATGAAATCATTTCAAGTTTTAAAATGAAGAGTAGATTGGGAGGAAGTGGAAGACAGTGCCTACCACTGAAGAAATTTATGCAGCTTATGAAGGATAAGAGACTAATGCAATGGTAATTAATTACAAGGCATTATCAAAATTAGTAATGAAAAGATGGAAGCCTGTGAGCTGTTGATAGGGCATTTCTTCTGGAGAAATGAGTGATTAATTATCAGAGCATAATTTCATTGTAATTGTTATGTTTCTTATTAAGAAATATCCATGCAAAAATTTATTACTTTGAGTAAATTGATTTTTAAGTTATGTTCATATGTGTATGTTGACAGACGACATTGTTTTCACTGTTTGAGGTGGTTTTTCAAATGTAAGAAAAAAATCTTCTGAACAAAAACACCCCAGTTCATGGACTGAGACTCTTTAAAAAAGTTTCAGTTTAAAAGGCTGCCACCCAAGCACCCCTCCTTCCTAACATATGCCTGCTCATACACTTTTGCTATCTTCTGGATTTTTCCTTTAATTCATTGTTTTCTATTTACCCTTTTTTCCTCAGTGTTGTCTACCCTCTTGCCTAAAAAGCATTGGCAAAGTAATTTTAACTATTTGTGCCTAATAACAGAGGATATCACAAAAGTTCAGATTCCTCTTTTAAGTTCTGTAAGTGAATTAAGAAGAAAAGAAAACATAGTGTTAAATTCCTGGTTCAACTCCAGACTTCTGCTTCATGAAAGAAAATAGTCTCATTCTTTGAGTGCAGTAATCTTCATTGCAGACCACTTCTATTCCTTATCCCACAGACTTTCTGCTTTAGAAACAACACTGTAAACATATTTCAGGGTCACTAGGAATCACTGATGTTCAACAGACCACATTTGAGATGCAACACTTTAAGAAGAAATTTAATAGACCTTGCGATTACCATAGTGAATTGTGTTCTGCCACTGTTTTTGGAAGATTAAAATTAATACCTTCATCAAATAGGCACAATTTATATGTGTGAAAGTTACTTCAACTTTTTTCCTAAAGCTTTTTATTAAAAACACATTGTATTTGAATATAAAATTGGAATCCTCTCTCTGCTTTTGTTCAGAGGATTGTTTGTGCAACTTCTTGTTTAAATTGGATTAGTACCATGTTAATTTTACATTGCCTCTGGTGAATAGCCACGGGGCTATAATCTCTGCCAGTAATTTGTCACAGCAAAATTCTCTGGAGGGCCATACAAAACATTTGTGTAGTACGGATTAGACGGCGAAAGCCATATCTTAGATTGTTAATAAATGTTAATGACAAAACCCAGCTGGTAAAGCTTGGAAATAAGACCTAATGCTCCGTGCCTATTGCCAAAAGAATGTTTAAACAGAGATTTCCATTACTCAGAGGTGACCCAGTATAGTCAATTTGTGAATTTAAAAAATCATAATCTTCCAATTATTTGGAAAAAAATCTTTTCTTCTGATTCACAAGCATAAAAGCCTGTGTTTCCATGTTGTAAACTTTTTTGTTCTTGGGTAAGTGGGTAGGCGACAGCTGTAAAATATAAATAAGTGTAACATAAAATGGGTCCTAACTTAGAAGACAAGGAAACTGTATCCATACAGTCTGGATTTGCTGTCTTTGGTATGATGTATAACATTGACTTTAAAGAGTTCTGGTTGTTAGACATTTAAGGGGTAATTTAGTTTCTTTTTTTCCCATCTCCAAGTTAAGATTGTTACTTTACTGTGTTCTAAGTACCATATTTATTTTAAAACATTTCTTGACACATTATAGTTATGGAGGAAGAATAACAGCCACTACTCTTTAAAAATAAATGAATCATTGTTAAAAGGTATGAATTTGTTGTTCTGGGAAATTTAACATTTTTATCATGTCTGATACATTCACATCACATTATAGTTATGGAGGAAGAATAACAGCCACTACTCTTTAAAAATAAATGAATCATTGTTAAAAGGTATGAATTTGTTGTTCTGGGAAATTTAACATTTTTATCATGTCTGATACATTAAAACTAGGTATGTTTGTTCACAGGACAGGAAACAGAACTAAGATTTTGGGTAGGATGTGAGTCCCTTACCATATTTGTGCACAGTAGATCTGTTTAAAACTAAGCTGATATATTTAGTTAAAACAACACAGACTTCATTGGCTGACATCAGCACTATCTTGTCCAGCCTCCTGCTTATCCACTCAGAGTAATTAATTTGATTAATTTACAAGTAATTTAGCCAAGGATGGGATGTAAATCTTTGTTTAAGAAAACAGTTGGAGGTCCAAGTCTTGGTTAAAAACTGTGTCTTGAAACCATCCAGGCCCTCCTACTGACTTGTCAGCTCTGGGTTATTTTCAGAAAACTTGACTTGAGTTCCTTAGTTTAGCTGTAAGTTTTTTCCCACAGACTTACATGGTATGTGTGAGTGGGAGAGTAAGTAGTGGCCACGTTTTAGCCGTTGTTTAGTCTAGTGTATGCATGTTTACATCTCCTCTCTGGATTTATAGGCAGCCAAGGCAAAATAAAGATTATACTCACTTGATTGAGGAGCCTTTAACCCAGAGCACCTGGCAGCAGAGAGGATTTCTTCCTCTAACCTCTAATTTTTGTGTGTGCATGTGTGATTATTATTAATGATGTATACTTGATTAAAAATTCAAGGCATTTAAAGGCTTTTCTTATGTTTTAGAATTAAAATGTTTCAATTTTTATAAAGTTACAGTTTTACAAAATAACCTAAAATTAAATAATTGACCATTTTTTTTCCTGTTTGCAATTATATTTTCTTAGTGTAAAAGAAATCCAAATTTTGCAGCATCATAACATAGAAAAATAATAGTCACTGGTAACCTTTATCACCTCCTCAGCCACAGATAACAATTTGGTGTATCCTTGTCTGGATTTCTTTTCCTTCCTTTATTTTTAAATAATTACTCTTTAAATGAAATATATCATACATTCCAAAGAGGGGGAAAAAAGAAGATTGTTATGCACTTCAACCCCCACCTTCTAGTGTAAGAAACAGCATTATCAGTGCTCCTTGTGCCTTTTCTAACCTGCATCCTTTCCGCAGGTAACTACTTAGCTGAATTTGGTATTTATTATTCCTTTGCTTTTCTTTATAAGCTTATAAGGTATTAAAAATATTGGTGAACAACAGTTTACTTTTGTATGTTTTTAAACTTCATATACATGGAAATATTCTCTTGGAATCATCATTCTTCTGTGACTACCTTGTGTGATTCAAAATTTAGCTATTTTGATGCAGTAGCTAAAGTTTATTTTATTGCTTTATAAATCTTAAACATGAATATTCTAAGTTTTCTCATAATAAGACAACAGTGAAAAATTTTATACATTTATACATTAAAATTTTTCTCTAGTGTTTATATCTAAAAGTAGTACTTCTGGTCATAGGGTTGACTCATTTCCTCTGCTTCACTAAATGTTGTGAAATTACTTTCCAAAGTGGTTGTACAAATCTGCAGTTCCCAAGAATGGTGTATAATTGTTATTCTTCACACCATGTCTAACACTTGGCTGTTATCAGATGTATTAATTTTTTCCAGTTTGGTGGGTCTGAAATCATATCACTCTGTGGCTTAAATTTTCATTTCCCTGATTATTGACTTTGAGCATCTTTTCATTTGTTTATTAGACTTGCATGTGGAATGTCTTATTGTCTTTTGCTCAACATAAATAAATCAACAGATTTTGGAATCACCAGACACAAAGTTATAGATAACTAGTAGAAAATAGGTGATATGATGGAGAAATGTATTAGAGAGGTAGAACCTTTTCAGTCATATAGACATTCTGGAACTGAAAAGTATCACAAATGAATTGTAAGATTCAGTAGATGAATTAACAGCAGAACCAAGGATATGTGAACTTAAGATAAGCCAATAAAAAGTATCCAAACTGGAACAGAAAAAAAAGGATGGAAAATACAACAAAGAACATAAGTGACATACAGGATAGGGTATGTGAGACTGACTACTTTTTGTGTAGCCACAGACCCCTGTCTTAGTCTGTTTGGGCTGCTGTAACCAAATAGCACAGACTAGATGGCTTATAAACAACAGAAATTTGTTTCTCACATTTCTGAAGGCTGGAAGTCTGAAATCAAAGTGTACACATGGTCAAGTCCTGTGTCTGGAGAGGGCCCACTTCCCAGTTCATAAATGGCCAGCTTTCCACTGTCTTCACATAAGAGAAGAGCTAGAGAACTCTACCGGGTCTCTTTTATAAATAATTTAAAATAGTCAAACTACTAGAGCTCGTTAATGAATTTGGTAAAGTTGCAGGATACAAAATTAATACACAGAAATCTCTTGCATTCCTATACACTAACAATGAAAGATCAGAAGAGAAATTAAGGAAACAATCCCATTTACCATTGCATCAAAAAGAATAAAATACCCAGGAATAAACCTACCTAAGGAGGCAAAAGACCTGTACTCAGAAAACTATAAGATACAGATGAAAGAAATCAAAGATGACACAAAGAGATGGAAAGATATACCACGTTCTTGGATTGGAAGAATCAATATTGTCAAAATGACTATACTACCCAAGGCAATCTACAGATTCAGTGCAACCCCTATCAAATTACCAATAGCATTTTTCACCAAATTAGAACAAAAAAATTTACAATTTCTGCAGAAACACAAAAGACCCCAAATAGCCAAAGCAATCTTGAGAAAGAAAAACAGAGCTGGGGGAATCAGATTCCCTGGCTTCAGACTATACTACAAAGCTACAGTCATCAAAACGGTATGGTACTGGCACAAAGAAAGAAATCTAGATCAATGGAACAGGATAGAAAGTCCAGAGATAAGCCCATGCACCCATGGTCACCTAATCTATGACAAAGGAGGCAAGAATATACAATGGAGAAAAGACAGCCACTTTAATAAGTGGTTCTGGGAAAACTGGGCAGCTGCATGTACAAGTATGAAATTAGAACATTCTCTAACACCTTACACAAAAATAAACTCAAAATGGATTAAACACCTAAATGTAAGACCAGACACTATAAAACTCTTAGAGGAAAACACAGGCAGAAACTCTCTGACATAAATCGCAACAATATCTTTTCGGATCCACCACCTAGAGTAATGAAAATGAAAACAAAAATAAATGGGACCTAATGAAACTTAAAAGCTTTTGCACAGCAAAGGAAACCATAAACAAGACAGAAAGACAACCCTTAGAATGGGAGAAAATATTTGCAAACGAAGCTACTGACAAGGGATTAATCTCCAAGATATACAAACAGCTCATGCAGCTCAATATGAAAAAAACAAACAACCCAATCAAAAACTGGGCAGAAGATCTGAATAGACAGTTCTCCAAGGAAGACATACACATGGCCAAAAAGTACATGAAAAGAGGCTCAACATCACTAGTTATTAGAGAAATGCAAGTCAAAACTACAATGAGGTATCACCTCACACTGGTCAGAATGGCCATCATAAAAAGGTCTACAAATGATAAATGCTGGAGAGGGTGTAGAGAAAAGGGAACCCTCCTACACTGTTGGTTTCAATGTAAATTGGTACAACTACTATGGAAAACAGTATGGAGGTTACTTAAAAAACAGCTACCATGTGATCCAGCAATCCCACTCTTGGGTATATATCTGGAGAAAACCATAATTCGAAAAGATACATGCACCGAGTGTTCATTGCAGCACTATTTACAATAGCCAGGACATGGAAGCAACCTAACTATCCATTGACAGAGGAAGGGATAAGGAAGATATGGTACATATGTACAGTGGAATATTACTCAGCCATAAAAAAGAATGAAATAATGCCATTTGCAGCAACATGAATGGACCTAGAGATTGTCATACTGAGTGAAGTAAGTCAGAGAAAGAAAAAGATCATATGATATCACGTATATGTGGAATCTAAAAAAATGGTATAAATGAACTTATTTACAAAACAAATAGAGTCACAGTTATAGAAAACAAACTTATGGTTACCAGGGGGAAAGGGGGAAGGAGGGGTAAGTTAGAAGTTTGGGATTGACATATACACACTACTATATATAAAATAGTTAACAAATAAGAACCTACTGTATAGCACAGGGAAGTCTACTCAGTATTTTGTAATGACCTATATGGGAAAAGAATCTGAAAAAGAGTGGATATATGTATATGTATAACTGATTCACTTTGCTGTAGAGCAGAAACTAACACAACATTGTAAATCAACTGTACTCCAATAAAAATTAATTAAAAAAAAAATAGCCCCAAAGCAAAGAAAATATTTAAAGCCATGGATGAAGAGGGAAATGTTTCCTTCACAGGAGCAACAGTGAGATTGACAGATGAACTTTCAACAGTAGTAAAGAAATTCATAAAACAGTGGAGTAACATCCTTAAAGTACTGAAAGGAAGTAATGGCCCACCTAAATTCAGTATCCAGTGAAAATGTACTTCATTATTGAAAGTGATGTAAGACTTTCAGACTAACAAAAATTGGGAGAAAACAATAATCACAGTATTTGTTGGGTTTAAAATATATAGAGAATTAAAATTCATGGCAAATAATAGTACAAAAGATATGAAGGGATAAATAGAGTTAAAATGTTTAAAGTATGTTGCATTGTCTGTGAAGTTGTAAAGGTCCTAATTTCTATGTAAAAGAAGAGTAAAAATAAGCTGATAGAAGGGAAAAATAGAATGAGAAAATATTAGATTAACCTAAAAAAGGACAAAAGGAGAGAAGCAGAACCTAAAATAGATGGAAGAAGTAGAAAATAGTAATATGTAAAGATTTAAACCCATATATATCATCCATTTCTTTAAATATAAATGGACTGAATAACATTATTAAAGACATATTCAACTAAAACCTGAATTTAAAAAAAAAACAGTATGTGACTTAAATATAAGGACGCTTTAGCTATAAGAGTACAAAATGGTTGAATTTAAAAAGAGGGGAAATTGTATGCTACATTAATAACCCACAGAGCTTAGACTCTAGGGCAAGAGGCATTACTGTAGATTAAGAGTTTTCATAATCATAAAAGGGTCAGTCACCTAGAAGTTGACAACAATTCTACATTGAGTGTTCGTGGTAACAGCCACAAATTTATATAAAGCAAAAATTAATAGAACTAAAAGGAGAAATGAACAAATGCGTAATAATGGTAGATTTTACCATAACTCTCCTGGGAACTGAAAGGGCAAACCAACAATGGATAATAAGATTTAGAAGACTTAGATGACCTAACCATTGTTATATGTAGAATACTTCATCAAAAAAGTCCCAGGATACACATCATTTTCTGGTGCACTGGAACATTTAGCTAAATTGCTCATGCTGAATCGAACAGCAATTCTAAACAAATTTCAGAGGATTGTAATTCAGAATATGTTCTCTGAGCACAATGTGATTAAGCTAGAAATTAGTAATAAGATAATAAGTATCCCCCATGATTGAAATAGTACACTTCTTATAACCCATGGCTAAATTGGAGACCACAAATGAAATTAGAAAATGTTTTGAACTAAATAATTAAAACATGTCAAGACATGAGCTTTAATGAAAATTGTGCTTAAGGAGATTTATAGCCTCAGGTTCACTTGAAAATTATCAATAAGAAAAGCGTGAAATCTACTCTCTATCCCTTTCAAACAGTCAATAACCAAACAGGAAATTAGAAGGAAGGAAATAATCAAAATGAGTAAAAATTGATGAAATATGGGGAAAATGTACAGCAACATCAACAAAGTTGGCAAAGAGTGTTCAAGGACCAAAACAACAGGCAGTTAACTCCCAATATCAAGGTTTAAAAAAAAATGGGACAGGGCTACAGATCCACAGACATTTAAGGAGATAAGAGAATGGTATGAAATTTTGATGTGAATATGAGACACAGAACTCACAAAACCAATACAAAAAGAAACAGATAATAGAAGTAGTCATATAGCTATTAGAGAAATTTAATATGTAATGAAAAACCTTCACCAAAAGAAGACTCCAGACCTAAATGGCTTCACGTTTCAATTTTAGTAAACATTTTAGAAAGAACTAACGCTAATCTTACACAAACTGTCCCAGAAACTATGAAGAGAGAATACTTCTCACTTTTAAAAAAAATGAAACCAGCATTATCTTGATCCTAAAATCTGACAAGGACATTATAAGAAAATTAATTGGCCAGTCTCATGAACATAGATATAAAACTTGTAAGCATCACAACTAAGTGTATTTATTAAAGGGGAAGTTGACTATTTACCTCCTTAAAAAATAAAGGACTTCCCTGGTGGTGCAGTGGTTGAGAATCCGCCTGCCAATGCAAGGAACACGGGTTCGATCCCTGGCCCGGGAAGATCCCACATGCCGCAGAGCAACTAAGCCCGTGTGCCACAACTACTGAGCCCATGTGCCGCAACTACTGAAGCCTGTGTGCCTAGAGCCCAAGCTACGAAACTCAGAGAAGCTACTGCAATGAGAAGCCCGCTCACCACAACTAGAGAAAGCCCGCACGCAGCCAAAAATAAATAAATTTATGAAAGAAAAAAAAAAGGAGAAGAAATTAAATGCTCCTATCAAAAATGCAGAAAAAATCAGTACCCATTCATAGTAACAATTCTTAGCAAACTAAGAATGTAGGGGAAATTTCTTAATCTAATAAAACCTACCAAAAAATATTTCTTAAAGGTTTTCCTCTGAGATCAGGAATGAGAGAAAAATGCCCTCTATTATGATTTCTTAATATTGTACTAGAGGTTCTATCCAGTGTAACAGGCCGAGAGAGAAAGGGTCTATCATCTGGAAAGGAAAAAATAAAACTGTTGTCATTTGCAGATGACAGTTGTTATGTACATGGAAAACCAGAAAGTATCTACAGATGACCTGAGTGAGTTTAGCAAGTTTGCTGGAAACAAAATGAGTATGTAAATATCAATTTTAATTCTCTATACCAGAGACAGAGAACAGAAATTTTAAAACTCTGCCATTTGCAGTAGCATTTAAAAGCTTGAAACTCCTAGGCGCACATTCAAAGAAAGATGCTACTCAGTATATAGAGAAGTATAAAATACTGTTAAACAAAATTAAAGAAGACCTGAATAATTGGAGAGGTAAACTATGTTCACTGTTTGAAGAATTAATATTGTAAAGATAATGGTTTTGGCCAAATTGATTTGTAGATTCAGCATAATCATAAGCAGTTCCAGCAGGCCTTTTTTTTTCAACCCTAGAAATTGATATTTATATGAAAATACAGAAGTCAAGAATAACTAAAAGAATTTTGAAGACAGAAGACATACTATCAAATATCCAGAGTTATTGTTACAAAAGTTACAGTAATTAAGACAGTGAAGTTTAATGGAACAATAGAGAATCCAGAAACAACTCATACATAAAAGGACAGAGGTGATGTATAACAGGTGATGCTGCCAACCAGTGGGGGAAAAAGTTGTTTTCCAGTAAATGTTGCTAAGTCAATTGGAGCTCTGTATGTGGAGAAGAAGAAACTTGATCTCACCATACACAAAACCACTTGCATATGAATTTTTGATAAATGAAGCTTCAAGAGGGTAATGTGAAGTAGTGTCTTCAAAACAGGCACGTAGGGACTTCCCTGGTGGCACAGTGGATAAGACCCCATGCTACCATTGCAGGGGGCCCGGGTTCGATCCCTGGTCAGGGAACTAGATTCCACATGCGTGCCGCAACTAAGACCCCATGCAACCAAATAAATAAAAAAAAATTAAAAACAACTGAGGCAGACAAAAAGATAAATTTGGACCATATTAGAATTAAGTAAAAAACACCATTAGGGCTTCCCTGGTGGCGGAGTGGTTGGGGGCCCGCCTGCCGATGCAGGGGACACGGGTTCGTGCCCCGGTCCGGGAAGATCCCGCATGCCATGGAGCGGCTGGGCCCGTGAGCCATGGCCGCTGGGCCTGCGCGTCCGGAGACTGTGCTCCGCCACGGGAGAAGCCACAGCGGTGAGAGGCCCGCGTATCGCAAAGAAAAAAACAAAACAAAACACCATTAAAGTAAAAGGCAAAACAAAGACTAGTGGAAAATATTTACAATTTAAATAATTGACAAAGGATTTATCCAGTATATGTAAAGAACCACACGTATATCAATAAGGAAGGATGGACTGCCAAGTAGAGCAAAGGGCCAAATGGTTGAACAGGAACTTTACAGAATAAGAATGCCTTTAAAAATATTAAAACACGTTCAACCTCATTAGTATTTGAAAAAATGCAAAATAAAATCAAGATACCACTACATAAGTCATCAGAATGGTTTAAATGAAAAAAAAAAAAAAGAGAAAACTGACATTACCCAGTTTTGGCAAGAGTATAGAGCACTGGAATGTTTACATGGGGTGTAAATTAGTACTATTACTTTAAAAAACAGACCATGTTTACTGATATTGAAATTCTTATACCCAAGGACCCAGCAGTTTGAATCGCAGGTATATATATACTCAGTAGAAATGCATACAAAAGTCCGTGAATGTACAATAATGTTCACATCAGCTTTATAATACAAAACTGGAAACTAACGCAAATGTCCCTCGGCAGTGGAATGAAAAGACTGTATATTCATCCAATAGAATGCTATGTAGTACTGTGAATCATCAACTACACATAATACGAACGGATCTGAAAAAATGTTTAGCGAAAGAAGCCAGACATAAACTTACACTGTACAGTTCCACGTACACAAAGTTCAAAGCGGTGAAAACTTATTCATGGTGTTAGAAATTAGTCCTATCTTTGGTGAAGGATGAGTGGTCAGTGACTTGGGCGGGAACACAGAGGGGCTTCTGGGGTTATAATAATCTGTTTCTTGTTCTGGATGGTGGTTATGTGAGTAGTTCACTTTGTAAAATTTGACCAAAGTGCACCTTTATGATTTGGTAGTTTTGTTATTATTCAGTAAATGCTTCTTTTTTAAAAGAGATGATGTTACCTCTTGATCCAAGCTTTCCCATTTAGGGGTTCTGTCCTAAAGAAAGAAAAGCACTTGTGGTCCCTAAGGAAATATATAGAAAGATTCATGAGCTAACTATGTTAGATGACAGAATGTCTTACTGCAGCATTCCAAAATGTCTGTTATTGAGAGAGTGGTTGACTAAATCATGGAATATCGATTGTGTGGAATGTCACACATTTATATAAAAGAAATTTTATCATGTGCATACATTTCTACGTAAGCCTCAAGAAAAGAGTGGAAAGGCATTATTTCTTGAGGTAGGAGCAGAGTTACTAGTACAGGGACAGTTATTGAATCTTTCTTGGTACCTCTGTATAATTTATATTTTGTATAATTAATTTGTATAACTTATCATTCCTTTATATAATTGTAATTTCTTAGATAATTTTGTATAATTAACCATTTCTTAAATACTACTCTTACCATTGGTCCTGTGGCAACTCATTGTGTTGACAGCAGACTCTTCTTGCCTCTAACTACTATTAGATCTTACGATATTTAGCTAACCTCAATCACTGATTGGGCCATGAGTGGTTATGGCTTATAACAAGAAGGGAAATCACAGAAAAGTTTGTAAAGAGAACCTGGGCTTTCTAGATAATAGAAAGAATCTGCAGTGTGTGGCTCTATTATGGGTGCTGTCAAGGAGGATTATAATCATAAGTCAAAGTCATATAAATATATTTATTCCTAACATTAGAGATCTGGCTTGTTTCTTTCAAGCGGGAGCAAGAAAGTCAGATGGCTCGTCTTAAAAAACAGCAAGAAGAGTTGGAACAGATGAGACTACGTTACTTGGCTGCTGAGGAAAAAGATACAGTAAACACCGAGAGACAAGAATTGTTGGATATAAGAAATGAACTGAACAGGTATAATAACTAAAAAATTACTTTTTTTCATACAAAGAAGTTCAAATAGGACAACTTTTTATTTAATCATTGGTCTAGGGAAAGTACAACATCAGGTCTTTCAAGAATAAGGTACATCATATATAAAATGTAGCTGAGTTATACGATAGAAAATCTTTGCCAAAGACTGTTACTTTTAACATTTTTTTGCCATGAACGTAGCCGTAGTTAGCTTTTTTGTTTCCACTCATAGCATTAGTACTTTAAATTTTATTCCTGTGTGACTATTTTAGGTTTATTGCTACTCTTTCAAGGTAATTGATTATACTGAATTTTTAATTATATAAAGTATAAGAAATTTCAAATATTGTTATATTATTAATGTAAGTAATACAGAATATAGCTCTTAATTATTGCCCTGTGTGTCAGCAGCTATTTTAAATGCCTTATATGCCTATCTCCACTTTTTTTTAATCCTCGAAGCAACTTTTTGAGGAAGATATTATCCCCATTTCAAGATGAAGAAACCAAGGATTAAAGAGATTTAAGTACCCTTTCCAAGGTCATACAGCTAGTAACTCAGGGAGCCAGAGTTCATATCTGATTCCAGAGGTTGTTTGTTTTTTTTTTTTTTTTTTTTTTTTTGCGGTACGCGGGCCTCTCACTGTTGTGGCCTCTCCTGTTGCGGAGCACGGGCTCCGGATGCGCAGGCTCAGCAGCCATGGCTCACAGGCCCAGCCGCTCTGCAGCATGGGGAATCTTCCCGGACCGGTGCACGAACCCTTGTCCCCTGCATTGGCAGCCAGACTCTCAACCACTGCGCCACCAGGGAAGCCCCCAGAGGTTGTATTTTTAGCTACTCTGCAACAATGGGCGTCTCTATTAGTGTCATGTTCATCTTAGTTACAATTTCAAGTATTTCATGTTAGAAAAGTAATCATTAGGAAGCAGTATTAGAACAAATTACTGTCTTTTTGAGGGGAGTGTACAGGAAGACTTTCTAACTTAGTTTAGCAAGAGACT
Organism: Physeter macrocephalus; assembly: GCF_002837175.3. NCBI lineage: Eukaryota > Metazoa > Chordata > Mammalia > Artiodactyla > Physeteridae > Physeter > Physeter macrocephalus. The sequence continues at coordinate 120,517,773 of NC_041221.1, read as the reverse complement.
AGTATTTTTGTTGCAGCGAAGCATACTGTCTTAGCTCAGGCTGGCATAACAAAATACCATAGATTGGGTGGCTTAAACAACAGAAATTTATTTTCTCACAGTTCTGGAGGCTAAAAGTTCAAGATCAGAGTGCCAGCATGGTTAGTTTCTGGTGAGGACTCTTCCTGACTTGTTAGACAGCTGCCTTACCGCTGTGTCCTCACAAGCTCTCCTGTGTCTCTTCTAATAAGTGCCTAAATCTCATCATGACACACACACACACACACACACACACACACACACACACACACACACACCCGCTCATGATCTCTTCTACACACACACACACACACACACACACACACACACACACACACACACACACACACACACACACACACACACCCGCTCATGATCTCTTCTAAACCTAATCATCTCCCAAAGGTTCCATCTCCAGGTACCTTTGTGGGCTGGGGCTTTAACATATGAATTTTGGGAGGACACAATGTGTACATAGGACATACATTTGACAGAATATCCCATGATATATCCCTATATAAATGGGGAAAATTCAGTCACTATATTAGGTGGTTTGGAGCTGAATTACACCACTGCATTTAGAATATTAATGTATAAATATCAGTTGGAAAAGGTTAAGGTCTATAATGCATGCTACAGGGCTCAATTCACACTATTACTCTCTTTTCATTCAGCACATATTTATTTGGTATCTACTGTGTCATAGGTTTGGAAGATATTACAAATTAATTTTAACATGTCCTTTGCCTTGCAAAATTTTGCTATTATATATAGCAATTTGTTTTAGTTTAGCAAATACATATTAAGCACCTACTGTTTGCTGAGCACTGTTTTGGTGGTTTAAACAAAGATAGCTCTTTGCCGATAGGTCATATAAAATTAAAACTTATTATTAATGTCTTAATAAATTAAGATTTAGGGAGAACTGAAACCAACAAGATTAAATACATTAGAAACAAAAGTAGAGTTCTCTGTATAAATTATAAGAAAAATCTCTTAAGTGATGGGCAAGACATAATAAAACAGTTGATGTGAGGAAGCCTAGGAGGGTTTAAGTGACTACTACTAACTGTGACTTGGCTGCCAAAGAGCCAGTGCAGTTAGGGACATTCATAGAAGGAGTGTTCAATACACACTGTGGTAAAACCACCTCTGGGTTGTTCTTACCAGTGTGCAACAGACTTTAAGGGAAATCAGCTACCTAGAGAGCTGCCAAAGGAATGTGACCAATAAGTGGTTAGGAAAGTGAGGGTTATTAATTTGTAGAGAATTCTTGGGCAAAGTATTAGAAAGCTCTCTTCAGATATCTGGAGGGCTACCATGTTAAAAATAATTCAGTAGGATTTCCTCTTGAACAGAACCATAGCCAGTTATTGGAAAGTATAAAGGCGCATACTGAGTTCAATATAAGAAGGAACTTTCTAACAGAGCAATTCTAAAAGCAGTAGGTTCCTAGTGATACGAAGCTGGGTGAGTGGAGTCCATACATAGTGTTTGTCAGGGAAGTAAAGTTTCCTTTCATAACTTTATGATGGACTTCTTCAGCCACAGGGTTCTAAAATCCTGTTGTGATCATGAATGTTGATTGCATTTTAGTAAAGACATGATAGGGATAATCTCTCAGTTGTGTAAAAATTTCATTTGTCCTTCATGCATAAACAGATGAACAGGGAAATGGTTGAACTTCCTGGTACATAGTTTGGCACTGTGTGTCATTAATCTCCCAAGAGGACCTCTTCCTCCAAGAGAGCTGTAAGAGGTAGAGTAGGGGAAACAACTATTCAGAAATCTTCTCTTACTCATCTCCATGTGTTGCTCAGTTTTACTAGTGTCCCATTAATCACTTGATCTCCACCCCAGTCCCAAAGCACAGGGCCTTCACTATTTAGGGTTTTTTTCTTAGAACAGTTAGAGGTATTTGGTGTCCTTTTTGGATTGTATACCTTAGTTTCTTGATCTTTTGTGAGGGATCTTAGGAGTCAGTTCAGGTTTCAGAGAGGTATATGAACAAACAAAACTGTACACTCCCAGTGATCATGCACCCTTTCCGGGACCCATTGCTCCTTGTCTGTCAGGGCAGGACTCTCCTCCCAGGCTCTTCCTCCCTCTCCCCCCCACGCCATGTGTAATTTGAGAAGTGGATTTGGTTCTCATTGGCTTACTTACTATGAAGACCATCTAGAAGCTGGGGCTTAGACTCAGTTGCTTTTTTATCTTATTTATAAAGACAAAGGTTAGGAGTAGTTGCAAATTAAATATTTTCGTAGCCAGTTACGTAGAGTATAAAGTTATGTCTTAGTTGTAGATTCCAAATTAAATTAAAACCTACTCTGTGTCCAAACTTAGTATACTTACTAAGTGATAGTAATGCCAAGTATACTCCCCATTTTCAAGGTAAAGTGATTGATGATATTCCATTGTAAAGACCCAAATCCCAGGCTGGCACCTGCTCCCCTTTCTTCATCTCTTAGATAAGATCATCATGAATATAACTTGAAGCTATCCATACAAACTCTTAAAATGTACATGCCCTTTGAACCAGGCATTCACATCTATAGAATATCACTTTCTATGAATACTTAGTAATATAAGCTCCATAATAACGGGAACTTTTCTTCTTGATTCAACTGCAGTATCCCCCAAACCTAGCACTGTTTAGTAAGAGTAAATATTTGTGGGATGAATTTAGAAAATTTTATGTTCAAAAAACAAAGGTTTAATAACAACCTAAAGATCAGTAATGATATAGGAAGATATTCATTATATTAATAAGTGATACATTTTTTAATTGAGAATACAGAAAATTATTACTCAGATTGGTTATCTCTGGTTAAGATTGTGATGGTTTTCTTTTCTACACATTCCCCAAATTTCTACAGTTTTCATATATTTTATAATTAGGAAAACAAGTATTGTTTTTAAAACTGTCTTTTGGGCTTCCCTGGTGGCGCAGTGGTTGAGAGTCCGCCTGCCGATGCAGGAGACACGGGTTCGTGCCCCGGTCCGGGAGGATCCCACGTGCCGCGGAGCAGCTGGGCCCGTGAGCCATGGCCGCTGAGCCTGCGCGTCCGGAGCCTACGCTCCGCAACGGGAGAGGCCACAGCAGTGAGAGGCCCGCGTACCACAAAAAAACAAAACAAAACTGTCTTTTATAAGTGTGGACTCTGGCCAACCAAGTGGTTTTTGTTTTCTTCCTGAAAATATTACTAAAAGTGTATTTTACCACTAAATCATTTTGTTTTTAAGTGGTGTTGTTAACCGAAAACCAAAAGAGTGTTTGTTGCTTGCTAGAGTGTTCTTGACTTCTCAGGTTAAGGCAACAAGAACAAAAACAGTACCAGGATTCCAGAGAGATTGCGAGTGGAAAAATGGATGGCCCACATGGCAGTGCATTGGAAGAAGGTTTGGATGATTATTTGACTCGCCTCATAGAAGAAAGGGATACTTTGATGAGGACGGGTGTGTATAATCATGAGGATCGAATAATAAGTGAACTTGACCGACAGATCGGAGAGATTTTGGCAAAAAACAATGCCAGTAATTAATAACATTTGGAAAATCTTTACAGAGACTCCAGGTCTAAATTTTAATTTAATAGTAAAGCCCTCAAAAGAAGGGAAAATGGATGTTTTACAATGCAATTTTCAGTTTTTTATAAGCAGAATTTTGTATGTTATTGTATAGTATTTATTCGATTTTATTTACTTTATGCTGCCTCTCCCACTCTGGTTTATTTGTAATTGCATTTTATATTCTCATTTTTAATGAATTTTCAGTGTTTCTCATAATTTATAATTTCATGGCTAACTTTCAAAACAGCTTTTCACTAAATTTGTTCTCAGAGAAATGACTGTAGTAATTTCCAGTTACATAATTTTTTATGTTGAGCCAAAAGAGTATATGTTGCACTTTAAAAATGCTATCCTGTTCATTTGAATAGAGGTATCTTAAAAGTTGAAACCACTTGTAAATGCAACTAGTTTTATTTAATTCATTTTAGATGAGCTGTCTTTTTTAACTTGTAACATTTGCAGGTGACAAGTTCAAAAACAGAAAGCAGGATCAGTGCAGAGAAGCCATTGGTGATCTACTGAGTGACAAATTAGTCATTTATTTAAATAAAGTTAATACAGATTAAACTTGTTTCAACAGCTATTGAATTTTCAAATTTTTAGTATACTCTTAACTTTTAAGAATATGAAGTGATAGCTTAGTAAGTTTTCTCTGTCAGTCTCCTGCTCAAGATTGCATTGTTTTCTTTTGTTGAAAATAGAGATTTCATTTTCCAGTAATAGTAATACTAGTTAATGTAAACCCTCTGTAATAAAACATGGAAACAAACGCATAAACGCTTTAGCTAAGAAAGTAGAGTGAAAACCTACTATTTTTGACTCCCCCTGAGTTTAATCAGTCTTTTACAAAAGAACATGAGATTAAGTCATTGGATTTATGTAGTGCCACGTCAGTATAAATTTTTAAGAATTCCTTTACATCGTATTCTTCAGAGCCAACATTTGCCCTCAGAGCAAGACTTTCCATCTCCTTTTACAGGGTAGTAAAAGGTTTGATTAGCAAATTCACAGATTAGGTGAGCTTTGAAATACATGTAGTTTAAAATTTCTTATTCCCAAATATAATAAATTTTAAGTATATACTTTAGGAAATATATACTATTTACTGATAACTTCCACAAAAGCAGAATAGGCTATTTGGTGACACTAAATTTTCTGTTGTTTTCAAGGTGGTATATTTCTTGTTTGGGAAATTAAAGTCCCTACACGCTTTATATATTTTTTCCTCCCCCCCTTGTTAACAAGTATTAATCTGAAAACAACCCAAGAGTAAATAGAGAAATTACTGAGAGAATAATGAATATGTGAATTAAAGCAAGAATGTTAAGTATTAATTATGGCTAGACATTTTCTCTCATTGATTTTTGTGCCACATGAATGGAACAGAAGTATTCTTTTTATTTGGGAAGGTCTTGGGTAAATATTGTGACTGTGCCTTCAATTGCACTGTGTGCTGCATGTGACTGTTTTCAAACACTAGAGGGGGCCTTAGATTTAAAGAAACAAAAAGGACGTTTCTAAAATGGATGTGTGGTTTGCCTTCTCTAAAGTAATCTTTTGGCTATGTATTTTATCAAATAAAAATGATACTTGTATGCATCTTTGAGTTTCTGAGCAGTCTGTTACTTTTTTGTTAAATGGATTGGGCAAGTGCTTGGCACTTCCTGTATCAAGTTACTTTGTATTTTTGGTTTTTAAGTGCTTACATTGCAGATAGATAATTTTATATGTTTTAAAATTGATTGGGAGAGTCTGAAATTTTAACACCTTTTTGTGGTCCTGTAGCAACAGACATTTCATTTGTAAGTGGCATTTACTGTATTTATACTGATTACTCTTACTAAATTATCATCGGTGCCTGGGAGTTGAGTTATGACCATAGTAGAGAGATGAGTGAATGAGCAAGTGAGTACGTGAGTGAATAAGAAGTTTCCTCAGTACTATATATAACAAACAGCAGACCTTTCATCAGGTATTTTCATGTGAAACAAAGTTTACCTTTAAAATGTTTGTGATTCCTTTTCATGGAGGAAGCCTAGTTTCCATGTGTAAGGCTAGCACATACTGCGCGGGAGGTGTATTACTACGTCTTCCAGGTATGTGTGGTGCCATGTCTGTATAAATTGAAAGAGTTCCTTTACAGGTATATCCCAGTGATTTCTATATAGACTTGGGATCCTGTTGCTTCCAGCAGGTGTGGAAGTTTTGAGTATGATTTAAGGATGTATTAAGGCACTGCATGAACAACTTAAGATTACAACAGGCAAGTCTGATCAGATGACTTTCTCATCCACTTACTGCTCTGTCCAGATACATCCCAGCCCGAATCTGAGTCCTCAGATCGCCCCAGTACATATTGCTTGTCCTCAGCCACCTCAGAACGGACTGATTGACCTGGTTCTTACAGTCTATAAAAAGGGTCTCCTGGTAGCTATGCATGGACTTTGAAAATTTGGCCTCTCACTACCATTGTGTCTGGCTTGACTGAATACCTGACTTGACTTTTTTATTGATATAATTCACATACCATAGGATTCACCATTTTAAAGTATGCACTTCCGTGATTTTTAGTATATTCACACAGTTGTGCAGCCATCACTGCTATCTAATACTGAAATGTTTTTACCATCCCCTAAAGAAGCACCACACTCATTAGCAATCATTCCCCCTTTACCCCTCTCCCCTGCCCTTGACAGCCACTTATCTACTTCCTGTGTCTGTGGATTTGCCTATTCTGGACATTTCATATAAATGAAATTCCAAATTTGATACTAAAATTGGAAACCTTAAGTGTTTTTCTATGCCCAGTTTCTATGGTATATAGCATTTTATCAGATGTTAAATTAAATGAAACAGATGCAGAAGGCCCAAATAAGGGTATAACATTTATCAATCAGTTAGTATAGCTCAGCTGTTCTATCATCCATTACCTAGTAAAGCAGTGACCTAAAATAAAACAGTGAATGGTAGATAATGTTCTGCCGTAACACCTCTGAGCAGTCCTCTTATGCTGGAAATGGATTATTGATACAGGGCATGTGTCGTGCCACTGGTATCCTATCAAAATTGCATACTTTCCCACATGATTTCTAGAGTGGGGATAAGGAGAAGCATGGTTAACTAGAATAGAAGGTCCATGAGGACAGAGTTTAGGTCTGTCTTACTTTCTGCCATTTGCCAGGACTAAAACAGTGGCTTCCCCAGGTAGGTACTCAATAGTTGCTGCATTCATGAAGAAAAAATTGTGTATGGTCTGCCAGTCAAAATAGCCATAAAAATTAATGACTGAGGTACTGGGAGAATGCGCTTTCCTGGCCTCACTGACCCAGCTCTGTTGAAACTGAGGGATTTGATTGTTGGATTGTTTGACTTTTTTAAAGTATGCTTCAATTGCATTGAGACAGAAGGTACAACAGATTACCTGGGGGAGGGGGTGCAGGAATTGGGGAGTTACTGCTGAATAGGTACAGAGTTTCTGTTGAGGATGATGATAGTGGAAATGGTTGCATTGTGAATATATGTAACGCCACTGAATTGTACACTTAAAATTGTTAAAATTTTGTGTTGTGTATATTTTACTACAATTTTTAAAAAAAGTTTGCTTCAAATCTGCCTACCCAGTGTTTAAATACTAAAAGGGTTTTGCACATGAGCCTCCTGGCAAGCCATTTTTTTTTTTTTTAATTTTTTTTTTTTTTTTTTTTTTTGTGGTATGCGGGCCTCCCTCTGCTGTGGCCTCTCCCGTCGCGGAGGACAGGCTCCAGATGCGCAGGCTCAGCGGCCATGGCTCACGGGCCAAGCCGCTCCGTGGCATGTGGGATCCTCCCAGACTGGGGCGCGAACCCGGTTCCCCTGCATCAGCAGGCGGACGCGCAACCGCTGCGCCACCAGGGAAGCCCCCAAGCCATTTTTAAAGATACTATCTTTTCATTCCTTGATTGTAGGAGTGGATCAGATACTTCATTATATGTTTGTAGTGCCTTTGTTGGAAAATTCTGAAATTAGTGAAAATTAATGGCTACTTTTTCATCCCAACCTCTAAAGGTAAAATTGGAGCATCCTTGAAACTTGGAATTGTAATGCCTTCATGTATTATAAAATTAAGGTCTTATTATCCTTTTAAAAAAGAATAATGACAAAATCAACACAAAACAGAACAGTACTGGTTATTTAATTTAGCAGGTAGTTCAGAACATGGACATAAATTTGAGTGATAATTTTTCACAGTGGATTACTAGTTCCCTAAATTAGGCTTAATATCTTTTCAATTGAGGTAGTCTTATTGTTGGTTGATGGTCTTATTAATTGACAAAATGGTTTGTGTGGGAGTGCTGAATAAAGTCTGGGTGGATAATTTTTAACGTAGTATGACTTGAAAATTCAAATTCGTCTTTGATATTTGTGTTTTGGCAACTGGGACAAAGACCTCGGAACCCAGACTTTCCAGCATGCACTTCTTCTGCCACCTGCCCTAGAACACAGTCTATGTATCTTCCTATTCGATGGGCCCTCGGCTTCTGTGACTTGGCAGACAAAGACATAACTCCTCCATCTTGATGTAAATGTGGAAGTACAGACAGAAATGTTTAAGCCCCTAAATTTTTCACTGAAACCAAAAGAACTAGAGTGCTCACTAATTTTGTTATATAACCTCTACTTGGCATCAAATTAGAACCCACTATTGTTAGGAATGTAACTGTAGAAAGGCTGCTATATACTTAAATCTCATTTTATTTGCTTCTCTGGGGGTTGTCTTCATGTTTTCATTAGAAATGTTTTTACAGATGTAGGCTCTTCAGATATAAAGTTGCTGAAATAGAGACTGAGAAGTTTAGCTTTCAAATTGAAGGGGGGTGGAAATCTGTTTAGAAAGATTAATTTATAGATAAATAATTTACTGACTCTGATACGTTAATGTACAATAATCCCTAGAGGCTTTTAAAGATGTAGTCATTATATTCTTAGGGTTTCTAAGAATGTTAAACCTGTCATTCATAATAGGAGAGAACTAAAATAGGGTCCATTTATAATTTCTTCTTGGAAACATTTCATCCACAAACTCACAGACAAATATTTTTTCTTTTCCAAATAGCTTATCTAATAGTTGGACAGCACAACCCTTTTCTTGATTAACATGTTAACTAGTCAAAAGCATGCAGATCCATTGGATGAGTGCTGAATTTTCCTCAATATTTTAGATTAAAACTTGGCCAGAGCAAATGAAATATTATTGCAAAATCGTACTTTGACATTGTAAATTTTAGTGAATGCCAACCCAATAGTGAGAGTCTATGCCTAGTAGATTTGCTCAGTTTTTTAGCAAATTCTCATATTAATGAATAGATGGAGCAAGATTTAAAAGCATTAAAGAACTCATTTCATTTCTATGACTTTCTGTAATCTGAAAAATTGAGAAAGATTTGGTTACTAAAATTTCCATCTGTTTTCTTGAGAGAAATTCTGAATTTCAAGCAAGGCTATTATTGCATTACTTGAATTCAGTTCAGATTGTGTGCAAAGATGCCCTGAAAATGGGATGTCAAATCAAGAACTCAAGATATTAATATTCAGCACATATCTTGAGTCATCCTGTTTAGATTGGATGAGATAGTATAGCAGACTGGTGTAGTGCCTGGTTGTTGCTTCAAGGAAGGAACTTTCAATTCCTGATTTAGCTTCATTGTTGGCAGATGAGATTAATGGTATTCTCTTGAAGGTTTCTGGCAGAAGTTTATTTAGGTAACCGACTGAAATTTGTAAAATTTGCACAAAGAGAATAAAGGTACCAAATAGGAAAGTTTTATAAATAGTCTTCAGAAGTGATTTAGCCCACAGACTTTTTTCACCAATAAAAACTGTAATAGCCAGCCCACATTTGGCCTACCACCTCTTTCCCTGTTATCAATCCACACTTCTTTCTCTCTTATCTCCCTATGAATGTATAAGTGTTTACCAGGAACAAATGACACCCAAAATTTGTCTGTAAAAGATTCTTTATAAACCCCCCCTCCCAAAAAAAAGGAAGAAAGAAAGAAGGAGAAAGAAAAACAGAAAGAAAGAGTGGAAAGAAGAGCTCACACCTCAATTTTCCTCTGGTATACCTTTTCTTTTTCTTCCTAAGGTCTATAAAATTGTCAGGTGGGTTCACTGGTTCGATTACTCTTTACCCCTTATATTATCACTTGAACCTCAGTGTCACTGTCCAGATCTATCTGAATATATCTATGAATCCAGCAGTATACGTACACATGAGAAGTAATTGTCAATCTAGTATATTCTGGCATGAATCTAAATTTAAAATTTGGAGCACATGTGCAGTATTCATTTCAATGCTTCCTTCAGTGTGTGTACATATTTAGCAATTGCTAGTGGCATGCTGTTCTACCAAGTGAAAGAGAATAATCTGCCTGTTCCACAGAGATCAAATTATAGATTTATATAGATTTATTACATATTATATATATATATACACATACACACTATATGTAAGTGCTTTATGTAGTATACAGTTCTACATACAGTTGATTATTGAACAATACATGTGTTAGCAGTGCCAACCTGGCAGTCAAAAATCCACCTGTAACTTTAGGACAGCCCTCCTACCTGCGGTTCTGCATCTGAAGATTCAACCACAGATCACATAGTTCTATAGTATATTATTTGTATAAGTGGACCCATACAGTTCAAACCCATGTTGTTCAAGGGTCAACTGTAGTTATATATAAAGTATTAACTATCGTTCTTCCTAGTATGTTATCTTGGAAAGAGACTATACCCTTCATGGTTATCAGTAAAAACTATAGGTGACAGTGCGCCTCCAATCCCTTCATGTAATCAACAGCAAAGAATGACCAAAATAGCATTTCTGCATTTTCCTTCTCCTCGTCCTTTATCTACACTCACTGTTCTGTTTCTGATAGATTCTGTTACTATAAAGTAGAGTAAACAAAAATGTTTCCAATCACAGCTTTATTAGTAGAAGCTTTGCTCATGCATGTTATTTTATATCAAGACTTTTTCTCAGATTTTGTAAGAGTATTTGGATACTAAATTTGATATTAAAAGTAGTATCAAACTTGTTTGAACCAGAGGAACAATTTATGTCATAAACTACATCAGAGTAGTTGCTAGTCACACTAAAACTTCAGAGGTAGGTATAGGGGGAGAATGAGAACAACAACAACAAACCAGTATGTTTATAAGCCTGTGCTCCCAAAGCTTACCTAGCAAAGGGGGGTGTGTATGTAGGCAAACTCAGTTGGAATCTAAGATGGCCTTAAAATCCATAGGGTCCAAAGCATTTCCATAGAATGTGTCAATAGCCAATTCTGGGTACGAGTGACAATAGCAGTCAAGTGAGAAAAAGCATTTGTCAAAATCCAACATCCATTCCTGATAAACACTCCCAGCAAACTAAGAATATAAGGGAACTTCTTCAACCTGATAAAGGACATCTACAGGACCCTATAGCTAACATAATTAATAGTAAAAGAGTGAGTGCTTTCCCAAAAGATCAAGAACAAAACAGTATCTGCTCTCACTATCTCTGTTCAAGACTGCATGGAAGGTTCATAGCCAGTGAAATAAGGCAGAAAAGAACAAGATAAAGGAGTAGGAGATACCAGCCTTCATTCCTCAAGAAAATATAACAAGTATGCAGCTATTCATGAATGAAAACAGCCCTGGGAGGACTCAAGAGTCCAATTAAGAGCCTATAGCAGCACAGTGGAACCAAACTGGAGAAAAACTGCACAACAAGGATCTCCGGGGAGATCAGCATAGCTGAGGTGTCCAGAGACAGCTAGGAACCAAAAAATAAAAATGGTGAAGGCTATCAGTATCAGCCACATGGCAAAGGCCACCACATTCCCCAGGGCATGCTCTGTGGAGACTCCCAACAGACTTTGCCACTGCGGAGCTCAACAGCCCCCATGACAGTATGGACTACTCCATTGTGTTTGTTCGTATGAATCCCAATGGCCTGCTCCACAGAGAATACAAGCAGATTTCACTACTGAGGTAAGCAACAACCATTGCCTTCATGGACCCCTCAGAGAAGAGATACTACAACCCCCCAAGAAAGAGTCTGTGGTGTCCTGGGACCAAGGATGCCACCGCTCCCACCAAGCCCCATACTTACCCCAGACCCCAGAGCCACAGCTGCTCTGCATGTCCCGAAACTTCAGACCCTGACTGTGCATGTGCTCTTTGTGTGCCTGTTCTGTGTGTACCCACATCTTGGGCACTGGAGTCAACACCACTGAGGGCTAGGCAGTGCCCCAGATTCTGGAGTTACTGTCTCTACAAATGCACCCACTCTCCAGCTCCCAGGTCCTTGGCTGCTCATCTTGCACCAACATCTCAGATACCAGAGCAACCACCACTGTGGGCAGCCAGTGCCCCAATCCCTGGAGCCGCTGTTGCTCTGTGGACATCCACTCCAGAGCCCAACTTCATAGCTGTTCCATGGTGCCTATGCTTCAGACACCAATGCCAACTCTACCACAATGGCACTCATGAGCTGGACAGGGATCCAAAAGGGATACCCTTTGCCATGACAACCCCAGCAGGAGAAGAAAGATCAGGAGTTCCCTAGAAGACTTTACCACCAAAGACCCCATCAGACCCCACCACTGCTTCAGACAGTCATGGCCCTGGCCAATGCAGACCCCAGCAATCTTTGTGAACAGTGACCTCAGCTGATGGAGCTGCATGGAGCAGCACCACCAGGACTTACCTGGAGCCAGAACTACTACACCCCACTCAGCCACTGCCCTTGTACCACATGCTGATGATCTTTTCCCACCAAAACCTGTCCATAAATTCTGGAAGAGGTTACTGTTCCATCAAAAGCAGAGACATCAACACAAGCCTACAGTAAAGGTGAAAAATAGAGGAAACATGACACAACCAAAGAAACACAATAATTTTCCAGTAATCAACTCCAAAGAAATAGAAACTATGAATTGACAGAGAATTCAAGATAAGTGGTTTAAGGAAGACCAGTGAGCTATAAGAGAATACATATAGACAATTAAATTAGGAAAACAATACATAAACCAAATGAGAAGCTCAACAGAGAGAGAGAGAGAGAAATCATAAAAAACAAAACAAAACAAAAACAAAAAAAACATATTCTGGAGCTGAAGATTATAATGGAACGAAAAAAAATGCAAGAAGAACATCAACAGCAGGCTTTAATGATACAGAAGAAAGAATCTGTGAACTTGAGAACAGGTCATTTGATATTATCCAGTCAGAGGAGAATAAAGAAAAAAGAATGAAAAACAGTGAAGAAATCCTATGTGAATTATGGGATACCATTAAGTGAAACAATATATGTGCTACAAGAGTACCAAAAGAGAGAAAGGGGGCAGAAAGCTTATGTAAAGAAATCATGACTAGAGAGATCAAGATGGTGGAGTAGGAGGACACTAAGCTTGTCTCCCCTCCATGAACACATCAAAAAAAAAAAAAAAAAAAACCTACATGTGGAGCAATTCTCACTGAAAACAAACTGTAGACTGGCAGAAAGACTATAAAGGCGATAAAGAAACCAAGGCTATAAAGAAAGATCCACACAAAGTCAGGTAGGAAGGAAAGAGAAGTGATCATGTCAGGATCTGCACCCCTGGGAGGGGACACAGAAGGGGGGTATTACACAGGCCTGGAGATACTTCCTGGGAAGTGAGTGGTTCAAACCACATATGGGACGGGCCAGACCTTGAGTCCAATACCAGGAAGATGAGTCCCCTTGGCTGGTTTGAGGACCAGTAAGACTGGTAGGGGGGCTGTGAGAAACTTGGACTCCACTTGTGAAATGCAAGCACATGCTTCCTTGTTCCCAAAATAAGGCTGAGTAGGCAGTTTGAGACTGCCTGGGACTCTGGCCAGTTTCTCATGACACCCCACCATGCACCCTGGCCCACACTGAGTGCCCACTCTGGCCCCTCTTGCTCTGTGGGGCAGCATCCCACTAGGATGAAGGTTTCTGCTGCCAGGGGGAATGTGCAGTTGTGGAGGACGGAGCTGGCTTATACCTGGCACTACATTTGAATGCGTTTGGAGTGGCCCTTCCTGGCACTCTTGGAAGCAGCAGATCAGGAGTGGTCTGGAACTCTGAATGGTATATGGGGCCACCCCAGTACAGGCCCTGGCCTGCACTGGGTGCCTGATCTGGCCCCTTTTTCTCCAACTCTGCTTCCATCTGGAGCTAAGTTGTCAATGCTGGGGGCAGTAAGGAGCACACACTTAGAACAGACAGCTTGGATCCCAACCTCAGGGCCTCTTCTTTAGCACCTTGAGACCTGAACCCACCCTCAATTATGGTGGTGTCAGGCACTGAACATAGGAGAAGCCCCAGCTCACACCTGGCTCTGGCTCTAGCTCTGCCATCTCTGTGGCCCACCTCAGTGATAGGTGTCAGCATACCCTGGGGGAAGATATGACTCGTGTTCTCCCATCAAAAGCCACTAGACACACACAGACTGTAGATGGACACGCCCATATAAGGACACCCCTTCAAGACCAGGATGGTTAACTGTTACATTTAATTTCATAGAAATAGAGAAACTTATGGAAAATGAGAAGACAGGAATTTGTTTCAAATGCAAAAATAAGAAAAAACCTCTGCACACATCCTGAGCTGACATGTCAGTGCATCCATTTCTCACCAGGATCTCTACCTGAATCACCAGGTAAAAGGCCTCTGCCCACAACACATTATAAACAAGTGAAACTAGACAGAGCACAAAGGAAAACAAAAGCTTTGTAGGGTCTAAGGACAAGAAGGCAGAGTAGAAGGACCTGAGCTCACCTGCTTTCATGAAAACACCAAAATCACAACTAACTGCTGAACAACCATCAACAAAAGAGACTTGAACCTACTGAAAATGATATACTACTTCGAAAGACAAAGAAGAAGCAACAACAAGATGGGGTCAGACACCAGAAGCAGCAGCAACTAAATTCCTGCAGCCTGTGGGACTGCAAACACAGAAAGTTAGACAAAATGAGATGGCAGAAGAATATGTTCCAGATGAAGGAACAAGATAAAACCCCAGAAGAACAAGTGAAACAGAAATAGGCAATCTACCTAAAAAAATAATTCAGAGACATGATAGTAAAGATGATCCAAGATCTCAGAAAAAGAATGGAGGCACAGACCAAGAAGACATAAGAAATGCTTAACAAAGAGCTAGATGATATAAAAAACAAACAAACAGAGTTGAACAATACAATAACTGAAATGAAAAATACACCAGAAGGAATCAATAGGAGAATAAATGAGGCAGAAGAACAGAAAAGTGAGCTGGAAGAAAGAATTGTGGAAATCACTGCCGTGGAACAGAATAAAGAAAAAAGAATGAAAAGAAATTAGGACACTTTAAGAGACATCTGGGACAACAGCAAATTCACCAACATTCACATTATGGGGGTCCCAGAAAGCGAAGAGAGAGAGAAAGGGCCTGAGAAAATACGTGATGAGATAACAGCTGAAAACTTCCCTAACATCGGAAAGGAAACAGTCACCCAAGTTCAGGAAGCGCAGAGAGTCCCAGGCAGGATAAACCCAAGGAGGAACATACTGAGGAACATATTAATCAAATTGACAAAAATTAAAGACAAAGAGACAATATGAAAGCAACAAGGGAAAAGCAACAAACAACATACAAGGAAATTCCCATAAAGTAATCAGCTGATTTCTCAGCAGAAACTCTGTGGGTCAGAAGGGAGTGGCATGATATATTTCAAGTGATGAAAGGCAAAAGCCTACAACCAAGAATACTCTACCCAGCAAGGCTCTCATTCAGATTTGACAAAGAAATCAAAAGCTTTACAGACAAGCAAAAGCTAAGAGAATTCAGCACTGTCAGACCAGCTTTGCAACAAATGCTAAAGGAACTTCTCTAGAAGGAAAGGAAAGGTCACAACTAGAAACAAGAAAATTACAAATGGGAAGGCTCACCAGTAAAGGCAAACATAAATGTAGTAGATCATCCACACACAAATATGATATCAAAACCAGTAATTGTGAGAAGAGGAGAGTACAAATGCAGGATATTGGATGTGCATTTGAAATTAAGAGACCAGCAACTTAAAACAGTCGTGTATATATATAGACTGCTACATCAAAAACTCATGGTAACCAGAAACCAAAAGTCTACAATAGATGTACACACAAAAAAGAAAATGCAATACAAACACAACACTAAAGATAGTCATCAAATAACAATAGAAGAGAACAAAAAAGGAAGGGAAGACAAAAGACCTATGAAAACAAGCCCAAAACAATGAATAAAAAGGCAATAAGAACATACATATCAATAATTACCTGAAATGTAAACAGATTAAACCAAAAACATAGACTGGCTGAATGCATACAAAAACAACACCCGTATATGTGCTGTCTAAAAGAGACACACTTCAGATCTAGGGACACATACAGAATGAAAGTGAGGGGATGGAAAAAGGTATTCTATGCAAATGAAAATCAAAAGAAAGCTGGAGTAGCAATACTGATATCAGACAAAATAGACCTTAACAAAAAAGACTGTTGGGCTTCCCTGGTGGCGCAGTGGTTGCGCGTCTGCCTGCCGATGCAGGGGAACCGGGTTCGCACCCCAGTCTGGGAGGATCCCACGTGCCGCGGAGCGGCTGGGCCCGTGAGCCATGGCCAATGAGCCTGCGCGTCTGGAGCCCATGCTCCGCAACGGGAGAGGCCACAACAGACGGAGGCCCGCATACCAAAAAAAAAAAAAAAAAAAAAGTCTATTACAAGAGACAAAGAAGGACACTACATAATGATCAAGCAATCCATCCAAGAAGAAGATATAGCAATTGTAAATATATATGCACCCAACATAGGAGCACCTCAAAATATAAGGTAAATGCTAACAGCCATAAAAGGAGAAATTGACAGTAACACAATAATAGTGAGGGGCTTTAATACCCAATTTACATCAAGGGACAGATCATCCAGACAGAAAATCAATAAGGAAACACAGGCCTTAAATGACACATTAGACCAGATGGACTTAATTGATATTTATAGAGCATCCCATCCAAAAGCAGCAGAATACACCTTCTCAAGTGCACATAGAACATTCTCCAGGATAGATCACATGCTGGGCCACAAAGCAAGCCTCAATAAATTTAAGAAAATTGAAATCATATCTAGCACCTTGCCTGACCACAACACTATGAGATTAGAAATCAACTACAAGAAAAAAAATTGTAAACACAAACATGTGGAAGCTAAACAATATATTACTAAACAACCACTGGATCACTGAAAAAATCAAACAGGAAATAAAAAATACCTAGAGACAAATGAAAACAGGATGATCCAAAACATATGAAATGTGGTAAAAGCAGTTCTAAGAGGGAACTTTATAGCAATACAATCTTACCTCAGGAAATAAGAAAAATCACAAATAAGCAATCCAGCCTTACACCTAAGCAACTAGAGAAAGAACAAACAAAACCCAGAGTTAACTGAAAGAAAGAAATCATAAAAATCAGAGCAGAAATAAAAGAAATAGAGATGAAGAAAACAATAGAAAACATCAATGAAACTAAAGGCTGGTCCTTTGAAAAAATAAACAAAATTGATAAACCTTTAGCCAGGCTCATCAAGATAAAAAGGGAGAGGGCTCAAATCAATAAAGTTCGAAATGAAAAAGGAGAAGTTACAACTGACACCACAGAATTACAAAGGATTATAAAACATCACTACAAGAAACTATATGCCAATAAAATGGACAATCTAGAAGAAATGGACAAATTTCTAGAAAGGTACAATATCCCAAATCTGAACCAGAAAGAAATAGAAAGTATAAACAGACCAATCACAAGCACTGAAATTGAAACTCCCAGTGAACAAAAGTACAGGACCAGATGGCTTCACAGGCGAATTCTATCAAGCATTTAGAGAAGAGTTAACACTGATCCTTCTGAAACTATTTCAAAAAACTGCAGAGGAAGAAACACTCCTTAACTCATTCTATGAGGCCATCATTCTGATAGCAATACCAGACAAAAATACTGCAAAAAAAAAAAAAAGAGAATTAAAGACCAATATCACTGATGAACATAGACGTAAAAGCCCTCAACAAAATACTTGCAAACTGAATCCAACAGTGCATTAAAAGGATCATGCACCATGTAAAGTGGAATTTATCGAAGGGATGCAAGGATTTTTCAGTAACTGCAAATCAATCAGTGTGATACTCCATGTTTACAAATTGAAAAATAAAACCATATGATCATGCTCACTTTGGCAGCACATATGCTAAAATTAGAACGATACAGAGAATATTAGCATGGCCCCTGTGCAAGGATGACATGGAAATTCATAAATCATTTCATATTTTTAACAGACATAAAGGGAGAAATTGATAGGAATACAATAATACTAGGAGAATTTAACACCCTACTCACATCAATAGACAGATCTTCCAGACAAGAATCAATAAGGCAACAGAGATACTAAATGATACACTAGAACAGTTAGATTTAATTGAGATTTTTAGGAAATTAAATCCAAAAAAATCAGAATACACATTCTTTTTGGTGCACGTGGAACATTCTCTAGGACTGAACACATACTAGGGCACAAAACAATCCTCAGCAAATTTAAGAGTATAGAAATTATCTCAAGCATCTTTTCCAACCACAACAGCATGAAACTAGAAATTAATGACAGAAAAAGAAATGAGGAAAAACGATTACACGGAGAATAAAAAACATGCTACTAAAAAACCAATGGGTCAATGATGAAATCAAAGAGGAAATTAAAAAATACTCAGAGGCAAATGACAATGAAAACACACCACACAAAATCTATGGGATACAGAAAAGCAGTTCTTAGAAGGAAGTTCATAATAATACAGGCCATCCTCAAAAAAAATAAGAAAAATCTCAAATAAACAGCCTAACCCACCACTTAAAAGAATTAGAAAAAGAAGAAGAAACAAAACCTAAAGTCAGCAGAAGGAAGGAAATAATAAAGATCAGAGAGGAAATAAATAAAATAGAGACTTAAAAAAATAGAAAAATTCAATAAAACCAAGATCTGGCTCTTTGAAAGGATAAACAAGATTGACAAACCTCTGGCCTGACTCCTCAAGAAGAAAAAAGAGAGAGAACCCAAATAAACAAAATGAGAACTGGAAAAGGAGACATAACAACAGATACTGCAGAAATATAAAAAACCTTAAGGGAATACTATGAACAATTATATTAAAACAAATTCAACAATCTATAAGAAATGGACAAGTTTCTAGAAACATACAGTGCACCAAAATTGAATAACAAAGGAATTAGATAATTTCAACAGACTGATCATTAGAAGTGAAATAGAATCTGTAATTTAAAAAATCCCTACAAACAAAAGTTCAGGACCAGATGGCTTCACAGGCAAATGCTGCCAAACATACAAGGAAGAAGTCATACCAATCCTTCTCAAACTCGTCCACAAAACTGAAGAGGAGGGAACACTCCCAAAGACATTCTATGAAGCCACCATCTCCAGGATATGAAAACCAGACAGACACCACCAAAAAGAAAATTGCAGGCCAATATCTTTGATGAACATAGATGCAAAAGTTCTCAACAAAATATTAGCAAACCGTATCCAACAACCCATAAAAAAGATCATACACCACACCAAGTGGAATTCTTCCTAAGTTCACAAGGATGGTTCAACATACACAAATCAATGAACATGATACACCACATCAAAAAAAAGAAAAGACAAAAACACATGATCATCTCAATAGATGTAGAAAAAGCATTTGACTAAATTCAACATCCAATCATGATAAAAACTCTTATCAAAGTCGGTATAGAGGAAACATATCTCAAAATAGTAAAAGCTATTTATGACAAACCCACAGCCAATTTAATACTCAATGGTGAAACATTGAAAGCCTTCCTGCTACAATCTGGAACAAGACAAGAATGCTCACTCTCATCTCTTCTATTCAACATAGTACTGGAAGTGCTGGCCACAGCAATGACACAAGAAAAAGAAATAAAACATATCCAGATTGGAAGGAAAGAGGTAAAACTGTTATTATATGCAGATGATATGATACTATATATAGAAAACACTAAAGACTTCACACAAAAAATACTAGAACTGATAAACGAATTCAGCAAGGTAGCAGGATACAAGATTAACATACAGAAATTAGTCACATTTCTTTACACCAACAATGAAACATCAGAAAGGGAATGCTAAAAAAAATAATAACTTTTAAAATCACAACCCCAAAAATAAAATAAATAGGAGTAAACCTCATCAAGGAGGTGACAGACTTATATGTTGAGAACTATAAAACATTAATAAAACTGAAGATGATTCAAAGAAATGGAAAGATATCCCATGCTCTTGGATTGGAAGAATTAATATTGTTAAAACAGCCATACTACCCAAAGCAATCTACAGATTTAACATGATCCCTATCAAATTACCCATGACATTTTTCATAGAACTAGAACAAATTATTGTAAAATTCATATGGAACCATAAGACCCAGAATTACCAAATCAATCCTGAAGAAAAAGAACAAACCAGGAGCATAACCATCCCAAACTTCAGACAATACTACAAAGCTACAGTAATCAAAGCAGCATGGTACTGGCACAAAAACAGACATATGGAGCAATAGAACAGAATAGAGAGCCCAGAAATAAAACCACACATCTACAGTAAATTAATCTTTGGCAAAAGAGGTAAGAATATACAGTGGGAAAAAGACAGTATTTTCAGCAAGTGGCACTGGGAAAGTTGGACAGCCACATGTAACTCAATGAAGTTAGAACACACCTTCTTATCACACACAGAAATAAACTCAAAATGGCTTAAAGACTTAAATATAAGACATAACACCATAAAACTCCTAGAAGAGTTTTATGGGCAAAACATTCTCTGACATAAATCGTACCAATGTTTTCTTAGGCCAGTCTCCCAAGACAAAAGAAATAAAAACAAAAATAAACAAATGGGATATAATCAGACTTACAAGCTTTTGCGCAACAAAGGAAACCATAAACAAAATGAAACGAAAACCCACAGAATAAAAGAAAATATTTTTAAATGATATGACCAATAAAGGATTAATCTCCAAAATACAAAGAGCTCATGCAGCTCTATTAAAAAAAAAACCCAATCAGAAAAGAGGCAGAATATCTAAATAGACATTTTTCCAAAGAAAACACACAGATGACCAAGAAGCACATGAAAAGATGCTTAACATAGCTAATTATTAGAGAAATGAAAATCAGAACTACAATGAGGTATCATCTCACACTAGTCAGATGGCCATCATTAAAATGTCTACAAACAATAAATTCTGGAGAGGGTATGGAGAAAAGGGAACCCTCCTACACTGTTGGTGGGAATGTAAATTGGTACAGCCACTATGGAAAACAGTATGAAGGTTCCTCAGAAAACTAAAAATAGAGCTGTCATATGATCCAGCAATCCCACTCCTGGGCATATATCTGGAGAAAACCACACTTTGAAAAGATACATGCACCCCTATGTTCACAAAAGCACTATTCATAATAGCCAAGACATGAAACAACCTAAATGTCCATTGACAGATGAACGGATAAAGAAGATGTGGTACATATATACAATGGAATATTACTCAGCCATAAAAAAGAATGAAATAATGCAATTTGCAGCAACATGGATAAACCTAGAGATTATCATACTATGTAAAGTAGGTCAGAAAGAGAAAGACAAGTACCATATTATATCAATTATATATGGAATCTAAAATATGACCAAAATGAACCTATCTGTTAAACAGAACGACAGACTAAGAGAATGGACTGGTGGTTGCCAAGTGGGAGGAGAGTGGGATAAGGATGGATTGGGTTTTGGGGATTAGCAGATGCAAACTGGCATATTTAGAATGGATAAAAAACCAGGTCCCACTGTCTCGCACAGGGAATTATATCCAATCTCCTGTGATAAACCATAATGGAAAAGAATATGAAAAAGAATGCATATATATGTATAACTAAGTCACCTTGCTGTACAGCAGAAATTAACATTATAAATCAACTACACTTCAATTTAAAAAAAAATAAATAAAATTCCATATTATCATCTCAATAGATGCAGAGAAAGCTTTTGACAAAATTCAACATCCATTTATGATAAAAACTCTCCAGAAAGGGGGCATAGAGGGAACATACCTCAACATGATAAAAGCAATACATGACAAACCCAGAGCTAACATCATACTCAATGGTGAAAAGCTGAAAGCATCTCCTCTAAGATCAGGAACAAGATAAGTATGTCCATTCTCACCACTTTTATTCAACATAGTTCTGGAAGTCCTAGCCATAGCAATCCAAGAAGAAAGAGAAATAAAAGAAGTCGAAATTGGAAAAGAAGTAAAACTGTCACTGTTTGCAGATGACATGATACTACACATAGAAAATCCTAAAGATGCTACCAGAAAACTACTTGAGCTCATTAATGAATTTGGTAAAGTTGCAGGATATAAAATTAATACACAGTAATCTGTTGCATTTCTATACACTAACAATGAACCATCACAAAGAGAAATTCAAGAAACAACACCATTTACTATCATATCAAAAAGAATAAAATACCTAGAAATAAACCTACCTAAGGAGGCAAAAGACCTGTACTCTGAAAACTATAAGATGCTGATGAAAGAAATCAAAGATGACACAAACAGATGGAAAGATATACCATATTCTTGGAATGTAAGAATCAATATTGTCAAAATGACTGTACCGCCCAAGGCAATCTACAGATTCAATGCAATCCCTATCAAATTACCAATGGCAATTTTTTTTTTTTTTTTGCAGATCTAGAAGAAAAATCTTAAAATTTGTATGGAAACACAAAAGACCCCGAATAGCCAAAACAATCTTTAGTAAGAAAAATGGAACTGAAGGAATCAGGGTCCCTCACTGCAGACTACACTACAAAGCTACAGTAAGCAAAACAGTATGATATTGGCACAAAGACAGACTTATACATCAGTGGAACAGGATAGAAAGCCCAGAAATAAACCCACACACCTATGCTCAATTAATCTACAGCGAAAAAGGCAAGAATATACAATGGAGAAAAGACAGTCTCTTCAATAAGTGGTGCTGGGAAAACCAGGCAGCTACATGTAAAAGAATGAAATTAGAACATTCTCTAACACCATACACAAAAATAAACTCAAAATGGAGGAAAGACCTAAATGTAAGACCAGATACTGTAAAACTCTTAGAGGAAAATACAGGCAGACACTCTTTGACATAAATCGCAGCAATATCTTTTTGGATCCACCTCCTAGAGTAATGAAAATAAAACCAAAAATAAACAAATGGGACCTAACTAAACTTAAAAGGTTTTGTACAGCAAAAGAAACCATAAATAAAACAGAAAGAAACCAAACCAAAACAAAAACCCCACAGAATGAGAGGAAATATTTGTAAATGATGTGACCGACAAATGATGTGACAAGGGATTAATCTCTGAAATATACAAACAGTTCATGCAGCTCTATATGAAAAAAAAAGCCCAATCAAAAAAGGGCAGAAGACCTAAATAGACATTTTTCCAAAGAAAACACAGAGATGGTCAAGAAGCACATGAAAAGATGCTTAACATAGCTATTAGAGAGATGCAAATCAGAACTACACTGAGGTATCACCGCACACTGGTCAGAATGGACAGCATCAAAACGTCTACAAACAATAAATTCTGGAGAGGGTATGGAGAAAAGGGAACTCTCCTGCATGTTGGTGGGAATGTAAATTGGTGCAGCCACTAGAGAACAGTATGGAGATTCCTTAAAAAAATAAAAATAGAGCTAACATATGATCCAGCAATCCCACTCCTGGGCATATATACAGAGAAAACCATACTTTGAAAACATACATGCACCCTAATGTTTATCTCAGCACTATTTACAACAGCCAAGACATGGAATCAACCTAAATGTCCATCGACAGAGGAATGGATAAAGAAGACATGGTACATATATACAATAGAATATTACTCAGCCATAGAGAAGAATGAAATAATGCCATTTGCAACAACATGAATGAACCTAGAGATTATCATACTAAGTAAAGTAAGTCAGAAAGAGAAAGACAAATACTGTATGATATCACTTATATGTGGAATCTTAAAAAATGATACAAATGAAGTTATTTACAAAAGAAACAGACTCACAGACTTCAAAAACAAGCTTATTATTGCTAAAGCAGAAATGTGGGTTGGGGTATAAATTAGGAGTTTGAGATTAACATATACATACTACGATATATAAAATAGATAATCAAGAAGGACCTACTGTATAGCACAGGGGACTCTACTCAATACTCTGTAATAAGCTATTTTGGAAAAGAATCTTAAAAAGAATACATATATGTATATGTACAACTAAATCACTTAGCTGTACACCTGAAACTAACAACATTGTAAATCAACTATACTCCAATATAAAATAAAATTTTTTTAAATAAAAAAAGAATGCACACTTCTTGGAGGCAATGTAAACTGGTAAAACATCATGAGAAGGCAATTGGCCATTAATATATATCTATGATATATTTAAAGGGAAATCAGCTTACAGAGCAATATGTGTAATATGATACTATAATGTGTGAACCATATACATGTGTATATATGTCTAATATATATAAATATAAAGGCACACAAACACATATTTTGGTAACTGCATAGAAATGGTTTGGGAAGGATGTGGTATACAAAATCATTAAGAGTGTTTATCTCTGGATGAGGAAAGGGGTATTATGGAAAAGGAACACAGAAAGAGCAAATGTCACTCTTCTCCTTTATATACGTGTATGTTTTTGCATTTTTATAATGAACATGTTTTCATTTAGGGAAAAAATTACATTATTATGATAAATACACTACTCAAAAAAAGAAAGAAAAAAACCTCTGAAATAAACAATTAATGAAACAGGTAAATAATTTACCAGATACACAGTTCAAAGCATTAGCAATAAGAGTGCTAACTAGGGAAAATAATAGATGAACATAGAATTTTAACAAGGAAATAGAAAATTTTAAAGAGAACCAATCAGAGCTGAAGAATACAATAACTGAAATGAAAAACACACTAGATGATACAGAAGAACACATAAGTGATCTGGAAGATAACAGAATACTGGAAATCATTCAATCAGAACAGCAAAGAGCATATAAATGTTTTAAAAAATTAGAACAGTTTAAGGGACCTGTGGAAAAACATCAAGCATCCTAACTTTTGCATTATAGGGGTCCCAAAAAGAGAAGAAAGAAAGGGGTCAGAAATGTATTTGATGAAATTATGTCTGAAGAACTCCCAAACCTGAAGAAGGAAGCAGATATTCAGGTAGAGGAAGCAGACAGTGTCCCAAACAAGATAAATCCCAAAAGACCCACACCAAAACATATCATAATTAAAATGGCAAAGTAAAAGATAAAGAGAGAAATCTAAAGGGAGCAAGAGAAAAACAGAATCACATACAAGGGAACCCCCATAAGTTTATTAGCTTATTTTTCTGCAGAAACTTTGTAGGCCAGAATGGAGTGACGTGATATATTTAAAGTGCTGAAAGGGAAAAACCTACAACCTAGGATACTCTACCCAGCAAGATTCTCCTTCAGACTTGAAGGAGAGATGAAGAACTTGGATAAGCAAAAACAGTTCATCAATACTAAACTGACCCTAAAATGAATGTTGAAGAATCTTCTCTAAGTGGAAAAAAAGAAAAAAAAAAAAAAGGGTTACAATAAGAAGTAAAAATTTATAGGAAAAGAAAAATCCCACTAGTAAAGGCAAATAAATAGTAAAGGTTGTGGATCAACCACTTAAATAAGCTAGTATAAAGATTTAAAGATAAAAAACTGTAAAATCAACTCTAACTACAATAAACAGTTAAGGGATAAACATGAAGTATAAAATAATACATCAAAACCAGAAAATGTGGGGAGGGGAGTAAAAAATGCAGATCTTTTAAAATGTGTTTGAACTTAAATGATTACCCGTTTAAAACAAGTAGATATAGTTATAGGTCAACATATATGAATCCCATGGTAACCACAAATCAAAAACATGCAAAGGTACACAAAAACTAGACAGAAAGAAACATAAGCATACAACTAAAGAAAATAATCAAACCAGAAGGGAAGAAACTGAAAGAAGAAAATAATAGAGAAGAACTACAAAAACAACCAGAAAACAAGTAACAAAATTGCAATAAGCACATACCTATCAATAATCACTTTAAATGTCAATAGACTAAATGCTACAATCAAAAGACATACGGGGCTGATTGGATTTGAAAAAAGAGAAGCAAGATGCATCCATATGGTGCTTACAAGAAACTCACTTCAGAGCTAGACACACACAGAATGAAAGTGAGAGCAAAGAGAAAGATATTTCATGAAAATAAAAATGACAAGAAAGTTGGTGTGGCAAATTCATATCAGACAAAATAGACTTTAAAATAGTCTATAAAAAAGACAAAAAATGACATTATATAATGATAAAGAGATCAGTACAAGAGGAGGATATAAAACTTGTTAATATATATGCAACTTATATAGGAGCACCTAAATATAAAAGCAAATATTAACAGACACAAAGGAAGAAACTGACAATAATACAATAATAGTAGGGGACTTTGATGTCAGTGGGATGTTAAAGGACAGGTCATCCAGGCAGATAATCAGTAAGGCAACAGAGGTCCTAAATGACACAACAGACCAGTTGGACTTAACAGATGTCTACTGAACATTACAACCTAAAACAGCAGAATACACATTCTTTTCAAGTGCACATGGTATGTTCTCCAGGATAGATCACATGCTAGACCACAAAAGATGTCTCATTACATTTAAGAGGGTAGAAATTATATCAAGCACTTTTTCTGCCCACAAGGGTAGTTGGAAAATGGTAAAGAAGAAAAGGGGGGGAAACACAAGGAAGAAAAAATGGAAAAACTCCAACACATGCCAACCAAACAATATGCTACTAAAAATGGGTCAATGAAGAAATTGATGAGGAGATCGGAAAATATCTCAAGAAAAAATGAAAACAATAACACAACTTTCCAAAATCTATGGGATGCAGCAAAAGCTGTTCTTTTTTTTTTTTTTTTTTTTTTTTGTGGTATGCGGGCCTCCCTCTGTCGCGGCCTCTCCCGTTGCGGAGCACAGGCTCTGGACGCGCAGGCTCAGCGGCCGTGGCTCACGGGCCCAGCCGCTCCTCGGCACGTGGGATCCTCCCAGACCGGGGCACGAACCCGGTTCCCCTGCATCGGCAGGCGGACGCACAACCACTGCGCCACCAGGGAAGCCCCAAGCAAAAGCTCTTCTAAGAGAAAAGTATAGTGATACAGGCCTACCTCAAGAAACGAGAAAAATATCAAATAAACAACATAACTCACCCTCTAAAGGAATTCGAAAAGGAAGAATATACAAAGCCCAAAGTCAGAAGAAGGAAGGAAATAATAAAGATCAGAGAGGAAATAAATAAAATAGAACCCCCTCCCCCAAAAAAAGAAAGAAAAAAGAAAAAGAAAATATCAGACAAACAAAGAGCTGTTTTTTTTAAAAGATAAAGAAAATTGATAAACCTTTAGCCAGGCTCATCAAGAAAAAAAGAGGGGACCCAAATAAACAAAATAAGAAATGGAAGAGGAGAAACTACAAGTGCAATCACAGAGATACAAAAAATCATAAGAGACTACTACAAATAGTTATATGCCAACAAATTGGGTAATGTAGAAGAAATGGATAAGTTTCTAGGGACATACAATCTTCTAAGACTGAATCAGGAAGAAACAGACAATCAGAACAGAACAATCAGCAGTAGTGAACTTGAATTTGTAAGTTAAAAACTCCCAGCAAAGGGAAGTCCAGGACCAGATGGGTTCACAGTGGAATTCTACCAAACACAGGAAAAAAAGCTGATATCTATCCTTCTCAAAGTATTCCAAAAAATTGAAGAGGAGAGAACACTCTCAAACTCATTCTATGAGGCCACCATTACCCTGATACCAAAACCAGACAAAGATGCAACCAAAAGAAGAAAATTACAGGCCAATATATGATAAATAGATGCAAAAGTCCTCAGCAAAATATTAGCAAACTGAATTCAACAATATATAAAAAGTGTCATACACCATGATCAAATGAGATTTATTCCAGGGATGCAAAGATGGTTCAATATCCACAAATGAATCAAGATGGTACACCACATTAACAAAAGAAGGATAAAAACCACATGGTCATCTCAATAGATGCAGAAAAAGCATTTGACAAAATTCAACATCACTCACATGAAAACTCTCTCATCAGATCAGGAATATGATTTGACATCTCAACGTAGTAAAGGCCACTTATAACAAAACCACAGCTAACATCATACTCAATGGTGAAAGCCTGAAAGCTTTTCCTCTAATATAAGGAACAAGACAAGGATGCCTACTCTCACCACTTATATTTAGCATAGTATTGGAAGTCCTAGGCACAGCAATCAGATAAGAAACAGAAAAGGCATCCAAATTGGAAGAGAAAAATTTAAACTGTCACTATTTGCTGATGACATGATACTATATATAGAAAACCCTAAAGTATCTATCTGAAAACTATTAGAATTCAGTAACTAATAAATGAATTCAGTAAAGTTTTAGGATACAAGATGAATATACAGAAATCTGTTGCTTTTCTATATACTAATAATGAACTATCACAAAGAGAATGTTAAAAAAAATCCCATTTAAAATCCCATCAAGAATCAAATACTTAGGAATAAACTTAACCAAGGAGGTGAAAGAGCTATACTCTGAAATGTATAAAACAATGATGAAGGAAACTGAAGATGATACAAAGAAATGAAAATATAAACTGTGTTCATGAATTGGCAGATATAGTATTGTTAAAATGGTAATACTACCCAAAGCAATTTATAGGTTTAATGAAATCCCTATCAAAATACCCATGACATTTTCCTCAGAGCTAGAACAAATAATCCCCAAATTTACATGGAACCACAGAAAACTATGAATTGCCAAAGCAATCTTGAGGGGGAAAAAAAACAACAACAAAAAAACAAAGTTGGATGTATCATGCTCCCTGACTTCAGACTATGCTACAAAGCTACAGTCATCAAAACAGTATGGTACTAGACTTCCCTGGTGGTTAAGACTTCCGCAGTGGTTAAGAATCCGCCTGCCAATGCAGGGAACACGGGTTTGAGCCCTGGTCCAGGAGGATCCCACATGCCACAGAGCAACTAAGCCCATGCGCCACAACTACTGAGCCTCTGCTCTAGAGCCTGTGAGCCACAACTACTGAAGCCCATGCTCCACAACAAGAGAAGCCACTGCAATGAAAAGCCTGTTCATCACAACGAAGAGTAGCCCCTGCTCGCTGCATCTAGAGAAAGCCCACTCTCAGCAACGAAGACCCAACGCAGCCAAAAATAAATAAATAGATAAATAAATTTATAAAACAAGCAAACAGTATGGTACTGGCACAAAAAGAGACATATAGATCAATGAAACAGAACAGAGAGCCCAGAAATAAACTCACACTTATATGGTCAATTAATCTATGACAAAGGAGGCAAGAATATACAGTCTCTTCAATGAATGATGCTGGGGAAACTGGATAGCTACATGTAAAAGAATGAAATTAGAATATTTTTTACACCATATGCAAAAATAAACTCAAAATGAATTAATGACCTAAATGTGAGACCTGAAACCATAAAACTCCTAAAAGAGAACATAAGCAAAACACTCTGACATAAATTGTAGCAATATTGTTTTTTATCTGAGTCATAAGGCAAAGGAAACAAAAGCAAAAATAAGCAAATGGGATCTAATTAAATTTAAAAGCTTTTCCACAGCAAAGGAAACCATCAATAAAACAAAAAGACAACCTATAGCTTGGAAGAAAATATTTACAAATGATGCAACTGACAAGGGGTTAATATCCAAAATATTAAAGTTTGTCATAAATGGCCTTTATTAGGTTGAGATATAAATTTACACTGAAATACAAAGGACCTAGAATAGCCAAAGGAACTTACCAAAATGAAAAACAAACTTGGAAAATGAACACTACCCAATTTCAAGTTTTATAAAGATATAGTAATAAAGACCACATATATACACAGAACTGATTTTTTACCAAAATGCAAAGTCAATTCAGTGAAGAAAGAATTGTCTTTGACAAATTGTTCTGGAAAATTTGGATGTCCTTAAGTAAAAAAGCTGAACTTCTTTTCATACTTCACACCATATACAAAAGTTAACTCAAAATGTTTCATAAAACTATAAGACTTCTGGCAGGAAACCTTGTAGTTTGGGGTTAGAAAAAAATGCCCTACATGTAATACCAAAAGCACAATCCATAAAGGAATAAATTGATAAATAGAACTTCATCCAAATTAAAAACTCACGCTTCAAAGACACTGATCAGAAAATGAAAAAAAACAAGCTACAACTAGGGAGAAAAAAATCTGCAAATCACATATCTGATACAGGATGTGTCTTCAGAATACATAAACAGCTCTTGCAAGAAAATAATAAGAAAACAAACCACTCAAATTTTAGGAAGGTAAAGCTTTGAACCAATGCCTCACTAAAGAAAGATATATGAATATCCAATAAGTACATGAAAAAATATTCGACATCAATAGTCATTAAAAAATGCAAATTAAATCCACAATGAGATATTACTATACAACAATGAGAATGGCTAAAATTAAATACACTAAACAGACTAAATACATTAAATAGTCCATTCTTTTCCTAGGTGTTTACTCCACCCAAAAAACTAAAAATAAATCATATGTCCATACAAAACTTGTAAATAAATGTTCATAGAAGCTTTATTTGTAGCCACATTGGAAACAGTCCAAATGTTCATCAGTATGAGAATGGATAAATTATGGCATATCCATACAATGGAATATTAGTCCCCAGTAAAAAGGAATGAGTTATTGATGCAACAAGGATGAATCTCAAAATAATTACAAAGAGTGTATTCATAGGCTGAATAAAGTCCAACTAAAAGAGAGCACTTAATGAACGATTATACTTAGAGAGATTTCTTAAAAGCTAAAATTAATGCATAATAACCAAAAGCACATCAACAGTTGATTTGTATTAGGGTGTAAGGTAAAGAAAGGAACAGTGTGGAGGAATTATAAAGTGATACAAGGAAACTTCTAGGGGTGATGGATATGTTCATTATCTTGACTTAGGTGATGATTTCACAGGTTTATACATATTTCAAAACTTTTTGAATTGTATACTTTGAATATTTGCTATTTACTTTATGTCACTAATGCCTTAATAAAGCTATTAAATTTTTTAAAATACTAATATTAAAACAACAGCTTCCAAGGCATTCTTGGTTATTTTTCAATTGTATTCAGTTTTTAATATACTATTAACTATATTGATAATGCATCTGTTTCCCATATTAGGGCGTAGACAGTTGACCTTGAATAACATGGATTAGAACTGTGCAGATCCACTTATATGTGGGTTTTTTTTCAATAAATACTTACTTCAGTACTACACAATGAACAGCTGGTTGATTCCACAGATGCAGAATATCAGATACAGAGTGCCAACTGTAAAGTTCAATTGTGAGGAAGGTCAGTGCCTCTAATTCCTGCATGTTCAAGGATCAACTGTACATTTCCATGTAAGTGGATTTTCCAGAGAACTGAGGCTTAGCATTTACTGCATTGAAAATTGCTTATTCTTACCATTTTAAAGATAAATATTTAATGCATCAAAGTCATCTTTGCTTTTTGAAACAGAGAATACAGAAACCAAGTAATATTTATGTCACAGACTAACATTATGACAGTTGCAGCAGAGGTGGAGAAGTCCTCTATTTGAAGTTACTTGATATTATGTACAGGTTTATATTTGCTGCCCTTAACAAGGAATTTCAGATGATTTACAAAATTAAATTTAATTCAAAAGGAAATAACAAATAATTGAAGAATCAGTATGAGAGAAAAACATAGACTGGCAAATACTAATGCCAGAGAAAATATTAGTGATATCATCATTCTTAAGTCTCTTTCTGTAAGTGACAGAAAATCCAGCTTGAAATTGCCTGGGCACTAAAGAGGATATAATTGCCAAAAAATACAGCAGTAATGAAATGGGAATGGCCTTGAGATTAACATCATTAGGATTCTGAGTGCTGTTATCTTTGTTTCTCTGTACTTAAAGGCTCCTTCCTTCACTACATTAAAGGGTGAAAAAAAGGATGTAGAAGTCCTCAATATTATTAACTAGATAGACATAATTTTTATATATGCATTTTGTACCCAGAAAACAGTATATAAACCTTTACAAGTTCACATGAAATATGCAAAAATTGAGTATGTTAAGCCATAGAATATTTTATGACCTAAAAATGTAGAAAGCACAGTCTTGATAAAACTAAAAATTAAACCCAGCAATCCCACTACTGGGAATATACCCAGAGAAAACCATAATCCAAAAAGACAAATGCACCCCAATGTTCATTGCAGCTATTTACAATAGCCAGGTCATGGAAGCAACCTAAATGCCCATCGACAGACAAATGGATAAAGAAGATGTAGTACATATATACAATGGATTATTACTCAGCCATAAAAAGGAATGAAACTGGGTCATTTGTAGAAATGTGGATGGACCTAGAGACTGTCATACAGAGTGAAGTAAGGCAGAAAGAGAAAAATATCATATATTCACGCATATATATGGAATCTAGAAAAATGGTACAGATGAATGTGTTTGTAAGGCAGAAATAGAGACACAGACATAGAGAACAAACGTATGGACACCAAGGGGAGAAGGGGGGAAGGGATGAATTGGGAGATTGGGATTGACATATATACACTAATAGGTATAAAATAGATAACTAATGAGAACCTGCTGTATAGCACAGGGAACTTTACTTCACTTCGCTGTTTGTTGGAAACTAACACAATATTGTAAAACAACTATACTCCAGTTAAAAAGAAAAAAAACTAAAAATTAATACAAAAACTAGATTATAAAGAGGCTCTTCTACTTAAAAATTACTTAAACACTCTCTTTACACTTGCCTCAAAGAGAAAAATACAAATCAATACAAATTACAAGACCTCTAGAATATAAAAGTGATAAAAAGACACTTATTAAAATTGTTACAGTGACACAAGCAAGAAGGTGGACCAGGAAGCTCCAGGCCTTCATTCCCCCATGGAAACATCAAGTAAACAACGGACTGACTAGAATAATTTTGCTGAGCTCTAGAAATCGAAGTTATGCAGCAACCAAGTGAATAACAATTTTTAAAAAGTCACACACAAAATCACACAAAATGATAGGAAATTTTGTGGCATTTTTTGCCCACATTTACCCCTCCCCATCCTTGATGTGGAATAGTGCAGAGTAAGGCAGTCAGGAGAAAGCTGCCAAATCCCTGGTCCTCTCCTCAGGACAGAAGGGAAAGAGTAGAAGTTGCTAGCAACATTTCGGCTTGTCTGAAAAACCCTGAGGGACTAGTTTCTGTTTCTCCTGACTTGAATCTCAGACAGGAACAGTGGCATAATTTGATTATCAGGTTGGAGGCTGCTGAGAGCAGTGGCAGGCAAAATGACATATAAAAACTACAGGGGACTGCGGACCCGTGGGTGCCTGTGGGCAAGATACAATAGGCTGAAGAATACAATAAAGCCTTGAAGACCTGAGAAAAAGCAGGGGTAAAACTCAGGGAAATTAACAGATTTAAAAGCAGGCATGTATACTGGGGAGTTAGGGGGAAACACACACACAGGCTCAAGGAAGACATGCCCTGAAAAGGTCTGAAAAGAATTAAACGTTCAGGCCAGTTGAATTAGTGAAATTCTTCCTTTGCTTAGAGCCAATCTTCAAAGACTTGGAGAGGTGGCTCATTCCTCCTGTGCCCAATTTTCAACAAAAGATCTCAAGTCATACAAAGAAAAAAGGAAACATGGCCTATTCAAAGTAACAAAATAAATCTCTAGAAACCAACCCTACAAAAACACAGGCTTCAGTTTTACCAGACAAAAATTTTTAAATAATTATATTTAGGTGATCAACTATATTGAGCACCTAAATACATAAAGCAAAAACTAACACAGCTAAAAGGAGAAATAAACTGGAATAGAATAGCTGGAAACTTTAATACCCCACTCTCAACAATGGATATATCATCCAAAAAGAGAATCAATAAAGAAACAGTGGGGCTTCCCTGGTGGCACAGTGGTTGAGAGTCTGCCTGCCGATGCAGGGGACACGGGTTCGTGCCCCGGTCCGGGAAG